>NW_027438491.1:0-81006 GCF_000715075.1 Nicotiana tabacum
ATACCATGAATACAACTACAAGAAACTAATTTAAATAATAAATCTACGATTTTAGCAAAAAATCAAAATCACTCCAAAAGGTCAACCCCACCCTAGGCCCACATATCGGAAACGGGTAAAGGTCACAAACTACGGATTACTCAAAAGGTACAAAATTCTTGATCAAAACTGCAAAATTTGGCCTAAGAAGTTTTCCACCTTTTTCATAAATTTCACAACACAAATCCTTAATTAAAGGAAGAATAAATGATATCTTAGTGAAAATAAATCAAAAACAAGTCAAGAACCTTACCCAAATGTTTCCTCTGAAAAACCCTCGGAATTTCGCCTCAGTCCGAGCTCTCTAACTTCACAAATGGAGAATGAAATTAAACCCTAAGAATTGGCCCTTTTCTGCCCAACAAAGTCGCACCTGCGAACCCACACCCGCATCTGCGGAATTCCATCGCAGGTGCGGTTCTAACTTAGCCTAGGTTCTTCCTCTTCTGTGAACCCAAATGTGCCTCTGCGCTTCCTCTCCTGCGGCCAAGGAGCACTTCTACGCATGCGCTCCTGCGGACCTCTTCCTCATGTGCGATCAACATAACTCCCTGGCCTTTCTGCTTCTGCACTCACACTTCAGCAGAAGCGACTCTACTTCTGTGGCCTTCACGTCGCACCTGCGACCATAGGCCTGCTTCTGTGCTTGGACTCATGCTTCTGCAGGCCCGCACCTGCGGTCAATCTTGCACAGGTTCGGTTGCCCCAAAACTGGGACCTAGACCTCCAAATCAAACCGAGGCCCCCGGGACCTCAACCAAACATACTAATAAGTCCTAAAACATCATAAGAACTTAGTCGAGCCTCTAAATCACATCAAACAATGCTAAAAATAAAAATTGCGCATAGATTCAAGCCTAATGAACTTTAAAACTTTAAACCTCAACATCTGATGTCGAAACCTATCAAATCAAGTCCGATTGACCTCAAATTTTGAACACAAGTCCTAATTGACATTACAGACCTACTCCAACTTCCGGAATCATAATCCGACCCCGATATCAAAAAGGCCACTCCCGGTCAAATCTTCCAAAAAATAGTCAATTTTCCATATTTCGCCAGTTGACGCTCAAATGACCTACGGACATCCAAATCAACATCCGGACACTCTCATAAGACAAAAATCACCCTACAGACCTATTAGAACCGTCGAAACTCCATTTCGGAGTCGTCTTCACACAATCAAACTACGATAAATTCCTAGAACTTAAACACCCAATTTAGGGACTGTGTGTCCCATTTCACTCCGAAACCAAAAATAAATCAGCCCGACAAGTTACGTAACCCCAAAACAAAATAAAGGGAGTAATAATTAGGGGTTCGAGGATAATACACTCAAAATGACCGACCGGGTCATTACATCCTCACCTTCTTAAAACAAATGTTCGTCCTTAAATGAGTATAGAGACATACCTGAAGCGGTGAAAAGATGAGGACAACGGTTGCGCATATCATGATCGGTCTCCCAAGTCGCCTCCTCGATTGGATGACCCCTCCACTGAACCTTCACTAAAGCGATTCTCTTTGACCTCAACTTTCGAACATGCCTGTCCAAAATGGACATCGGCTCCTCAACATAAGATAGATCCTTGTCCAACTGGACTGAGCTGAAGTCTAATACATGAGACGGATCGCCGTGATACTTCCAGAGCATGAAAACATGGAATACTGGATGAACTGAAGCGAGACTAGGTAGTAGAGCAAGTCGGTAAGCCACCTCTCCAAACCTATCAAGAACCTCAAAAGGCCCGATATACCTAGGGCTCAACTTGCCCAGCTTTCTGAACCTCATAACACCCTTCATGGGCGAAACTCGGAGCAAGACCCGCACCCAACCATGAATGCAACATCGCGAACCTTCCGATCCGCATAACTCTTCTTCCTAGACTGGGCTGTATGAAGTCGATCCTGAATCAATTTAACCTTTTTTAAGGCATCCTAAACCAAGTCTGTACCCAATAGCCTAGCCTCGCCCGGCTGGAACCAACCCATTAGAGACCAACATTGTCTACCATACAAAGCCTCATACGATGCCATCTGAATGATCGACTGATAATTGTTGTTGTAGGCAAACTCCGTAAGTGGAAAGAACTTATCCCAACCACCCCCAAAATCCATCACACACGCACGAAGCATATCCTCCAATATCTGAATAGTTCGCTCGGACTGTCCGTACGTCTGAGGGTGAAATGTTGTACTCAACTCCACCGAGTACCCAACTCACGTTGTACGACTCTCCAGAACCGTGATGTGAACTGCGTACCCCGGTCAGAGATGATAGATACCGGTACACCACGAAGCGTGACAATTTTGCTAATCTAACCTCAGTAGAGAAGTGACAAGGTCAAGTTAGGGCCCTACTGGAATAAAAGGTAATGAGGCAGAAAATATAAAAATACAATGAAGTGACTGAGACACGAACAACAAGAAAATTTCAGAAAGGTAATAGCACAGCAAATAGAGGAAAACAATAGGGGCGCTCTCGAGGTATCTCCTTTGTCACGACCCGGAATTCCGACCTTTGGGACTGTGATGGCCCCTAACATTTCACTTGCTAGGCAAGCCAATGTTAGAGGATCCTTAAGCCAATTTTTAATCAATTCAAACAAGTAAAACTAGTTAAACCAAAATGAAACCAATACGGAATGCGGAATATCATAAAACCCATAATATTTTAGTACAATCCAGATCTGGAGTCACAAGTTCACGAGCATCTAGAGTTTCTATAAATAGGGTTTCAATTTAATACAATTGTCTTGAATGAAAAGAACAGTAAATAGGGGAAGTGGAAGGGGACTTCAAGGTCTGTGGACGCCAGTAGATCTACCTTGAGTATACAAATGCCAATCCGAGCTGGTACGCCTCACGAACAACTGGGACCAGTACCAAAATCTACACAAGAAGTGCAGAATGTAGTGTGAGTACAACCGACCCAATGTACTCTGTAAGTGTCAATCCTAACCTCGACGAGGTAGTGACGAGGCTATGATAGGACACCCACATAAATAAACCTGTACAGATGAAAATATACGTACAAAATTACAACAAATAAAGAATTAACAAGTACTAGTGGGGAGGGGACATGCGAAAGGGGCACAAGATACGGTAACTATAGCAGGGAATAATATCAAGAATCGTTCAATAAGCCTTCAATCAACAAAATGAACGAGCATAATGAATAAACCTGCATAGCATCACCCTTCATGCTTTTACTCTCAGCCTCACCATGAAACAGTAATAAGGGCATGACATCACCCTTCGTGCTTTTATCCTCAATCTCACTATAAAGTTATAAATACGTCATGGCATCACCCATCGTGCTTTTACTCTCAATTTCATCCGGAACAATAGATACGACACGGCATAACCCTTCGTGCATTAACTCTCAATTATAGCACGACATAACCTTTCGTGCACTAACACTCAAATACGGCACATCATCACCCTTCGTGCATTAACACTCTCCCATACCATGTGACAATGAACATATAACAACAGGGAGATAGAATAAGCAAGATCAAGTCTTATGTAAACAATGGTTTAACTATACAAATCTCTACTTCAGAATCAGTGCTCAATTATCACAGATAGTCCATAAGTGCGGAAAGAACAATCAATTTAGTAATTAACTAGTCTAAGCATGGATATTAAGATCAAAGAAAGAAATAAATTACAAGGAACAAGTCCCACCCGCATGCTTTAACCCAACAACAACGCATAAGTACTCGTCACCTCACATATACATTGTATCCAACATTTAGACAAGTAGCAAATAGGCAAACAAGTCCTAATTCCTCGAGTTAAGGTTAGCCACGACACTTACCTTGCTCCAAAAGTCGACTCAAAGCTCTCCCAGAGCCTTTCCCCTATAATCCATCTCAAAACCACTCGTATTTAACCATAATTGACTCAATACTGTCAAATATTGCTAAAGGAATCAATTACAATGCATAAATTTAGGATTTCCACAGTTTCCCCCAAAAAGTCAAAAATCGACCCCTGGCCCGCTTGGTCAAAACCTGAGGTTCAGACCAAAATCTATTTTCCCATTCACCCCCGAGCCCGATTATGTAATTAGTATCGGAATCCGACCTCAATTTGAGGTCTAAATCCCTAATTTACAAAAACCCTCAATTCTTCCTAAATCCCTAGTTTTCTACCATGGAAGAACAAAGATTAGGGCTAGAAATTAATGGGTGATGTTAGAAATAGAAGAAAATGAGTTAAAGTGTACAAACCTATGAATTGATGTTGAGTTTTATCTTAAAAATTGCCTCTAGGCAGAGCTATAATGGAGAGTTTATGAAAAAAATGAAAGAATACCGTTTTCGTCTGTTTTTAATCACTGGACGTCAGGCCTTCTTCACGTTCGGGAAGGGTCTGCCGCGTTCGCGAAGGGCCTGCCGTGTTCGCGAACTACAGCAGCCTAAATGGCCTTCGCATTTGCGAGTCCTCCCACGGCTTCACGAAAGCTGCTCCCCTCTGGCCTTCACGTCCTCGAGCCAATGCTCGCGTTCACGCAGAAGAAACAATGATCCCCCCTTCCCAGGTCACAAGCCTACGCATTCACGGGAATCTAGTCGTGATCGCGAAGGGTAAGACCCCATTGCTCCGCGTTCTCTACACAGCTACCGCGTTCGCGATGAAGAAAATCCTACCCAGCCCAATTCACTCTTCGCGTTCGAGGGAGTGCCTTCGCGAACGTGAAGAAGGGAACACTAGAAACCACCAGATGTTTAGAAAAATCAGATTTTTGAAAGAACTAAGGTCCGTAGGCTATCCGAAACTCACCCGATCCCTCGGGGCTCCAAACGAAATACGCACACAAGTCCAAAAACCTCATACGAACTTGCTCCCTCGATCAAAACACCAAAATAACGCTTATAACTACGAATCAGACACCAAATCACATGAAATTTTCAATAAAACTTTATATCTTCTATTTTAACGACCGGACGTCCGCATCACGTCAAACCAACTCTGTTTCTCATCAAATTTGACATACAAGTCATAAATATAGTTTCAACATAGTCAAACATCAGTCCAATTTATAAATTCTATAAAACTTTAAACTTCAAAGTTTCAACAAATTGCGTTAACTCAAGCTAGGGAATTCCGAATTCGATTTCGGGCATACGCTAAAGTCCCAAATCACGATACGGACCAACCGGGCCCTTCAAAATACGGATCCGGATCCGTTTGCTCAAAGTGTTGACAGAAGTTAACTCAAATGAATATTTAAGGAAATATTTCATATTTTATCAATTTTTAACATAAAAGCCTTACGGAAAAACACCCGGATTGCTCACGCAAATCGAGGAATGCTTAAAGGAGCTATTAAAGGCTTCGAAACAAAGATTTAAGGTTTAAAACTATAGATGGCCTATCGGGTCATAACAACCTCGTAGTCCTAAAAGTAAATGCACAACAAGGGATCTCCTGAGGTACCGCCTCATAGTCCCAAAAGTAAATATGCAACAGGGGATCTCCTGAGGTACCGCCTCATAGTCCCAAAAGTAAATACATAACAAGGGGATCTCCTTAGGTACCACCTCATAGTCCCAAAAGTAAATACACGACCGGGGGGTCTCCCGAGATACCGCATCGTAGTCTCAAAATTAAATACACAACTCATAACCTATGGAGCAACTAACTTATAGCAAGGAATCATACAGTTAAAGACTGAATACAAGATCATGGAAACAAGTAATTCACATAAGCATATTGCACAAATTTCAAGAAAGGGTTAAGACACGTAGACATGCGATACTAGGCTAAACATGACAACTACACTTGCTAAGGGAATTCAGTTAAGGAATTTGAAAGAAGACTACTCAGCAAGAATCGGAATTTCCACAATTAGCCAGTGTACGCACTCGTTACCTTGCGTATACGCCGCTCACATATCACAAATTGTTACAACAGTACCAAATCCTAAGCGGATTTCCCCTACATGAGGTTAGACAAGTCATTTACCTCAAATCAAGCTCAATCGGTCAATGAGAATGCCTTTCCCTCGACTTTCCAACTCCGAACGGCCCAAATCTACCAAAAGGAAATTAAATACTATAAATACAACTATATTAAATTAATTTAAATAATGAAACTACGACTTTAGCAAAGAAACAAAAAATCACCCCAAAACGTCGACCCGGGCCCCCGTCTCAGAATCGAGTAAATGTCACAAAATACGAACACCCATTCGACCACGATTCCAGCCATACCAATTTTACTAAAATCTTACACCAAGTCGCCACTCAAATCCCCAAACTAAACTCTCCAAATCCCTAGCCTCAAACTCCCAAATTCCGCCTTAAAAACACACAAACTAGGTGTGAAAATCAACGGGGAAACAATATTATTGATCAAAAATGAGTACAAGAGACTTACCTCAAGAAATACCTCGAAAATGCTCTCAAAGATTGCCAAGACCAGAGTTCAAAATGTTTAAAATGAAGCAAATTAGTGAACCCTTGTATTTAAATGTTTTGTCCAGCACTTCTGCTTCTGCGAAAACCTAGCCGCATCTTCGGCATCGCAGAAGCGACAACATAACCGCTTCTGCGGTTTCCCTCGCTCCTGCGGTCTCTTCATTCGCTCCTGCGGACTCGCTTCTGTGAGCTTCCCAGCCGCTTCTTCCGTCCCAGCTTCCTTGCCAAATTCCGCTTCTACGGGCGCATATCTGCGCAAACCCATCTGCTTCTGCGGACAGGCCTCCCAAGCACTCTTCCGCAGAAGAGACTCTGCTTCTGTGGCCTTCACATCACACCTACGACCACATACCATTTCCTCCAGCCCCACATCTGCGCCCAAATGCTCTCTTCTGCGAGCTCGCATCCGTGGTCAATCTTGCGCAGGTGCGATTACACCAGAACTGGTGCACTTCAACCATTCTCCCAAGTCCAAATTGATTAGTTAACCATCCAGAAATCACCTGAGGCCCCCACGACCTCAACTAAATACACCAACAAGTCCTAAAACATCATACGAACATAGCCGAGTCTCTAAATCACATCAAACAACTCTAAAGATACGTATTGCACATCGATTCAAGCGTAATAAACTTTAAAACTTCAAACTCCTTCATCCGACGCCGAAACCTACCAAATCAAGTCTGATTGACCTCAAATTTTGCACACAAGTCATGAATGACATTACGAACCTACTCCAACTTCCAAAATCGGAATCCGACCCCGATATCAAAATGTCCACTCCCTGTCAAACTTCCCAAAAATCATCCAACTTTCCAACTTTCGCCAATTGACGCTAAAATGACCTACGGACCTGCAATTCACATCCGAACACGCTCCTAAGACCAAATTCATCTACAGAGCTATTGGGACTGTCGAAACTCCATTCCGGAGTAATCTTCACACAATTTGCACTTTGGTCAAATCCTATGACTTAAAATTCCCCTTTTAAGGACTATGTGTCCCATTTCACTCCGAAACCAAAGACAAATCCTCCCGGCAAGTCACAAAGCCCAAAAATGAAATAGAGAGAGCTATAATTAGGGGTTCGGGGCTAATACTCTCAAAATGACCGGCCGAGTTGTTACAACAGCAAATAGAGGTAAACAACAGGGGAACTCCCGATGTACCTCCTCATAGTCCCAAATGTAAATACATAACAGGGGAATCTCCCGAGGTACCGCCTCGTAGTCCTAAAAGTAAATATGCAATAGGGGGATCTCCCGAGGTACCGCCTCATAGTCCCAAAAGTAAATATGCAACTGATAACCTATTGAACAATTTACAGCAATGAATCATACAGTTAAAGACTGAATACAAGACCACAGAAGTATGTAGTTCAACTAAGCATGTTGCGCGAATTTAAAGTAAGGGTTAAAACATGTAGACATGCGATACCAGGCTAAACATGATAGTTACACATGCTAAGTCAACTCTGTTAAGGAATGTAAAAGAAAGTTACTCAGCAAGAACTGGAATTTCCAAATTTAGCATGTGTACACACTCATCACATCGCGTACACGACACTCACAAATTGTTACAACAGTACCAAATCCTAAGGGTAGGTTCCCCCACACAAGGTTAGACAAGTCACTTATCTCAAATCTCGCTCAATCAATATAAGAATTCCTTTCCCTCGACTTTCCGACTTCGAATGGCCCAAATCTAGCCAAAAGTAATTACATACCATGAATACAACTACAAGAAACTAATTTAAAAATTAAATCTACGATTTTAGCAAAAAATCAAAAAAGGCACCCGGGCCCATGTCTCGGAAGGTAAAAATCACAAAATACGAATACCCATTCAATATCGACTTCACCCATACTAAAATTACTCAAATCCGATACAAAATTCTCGATCAAAACCTCAAAATTCGGCCTAAGGATTTTTCCACCTTTTTCACAACCCAAATTCTTAATTAAAGTAAGAATAAATGATATCTTAGTGGAAATAAATCAAAAACGAGTCAAGAATCCTTATCCAAATATGTACTCTGAAGAACCCTCGGAATTTCTCCTCAATACGAGCTCTCTAGGTTCGCAAAATGGAGAATGAAATTAAACCCTCGGAATTGGCCCTTTTCTGCCCAGCGAAGTCGCACCTGCAAACCTACAGCCGCATCTGCGCTCCGCACCTGCAGAATTTCCATTGCAGGTGCGGTTCTAACTTAGTCCAGGCTCGTCCACTTATGCCGACCCAAATGCGCCTCTACGCTTCCGCTCCTGCGACCAAGGTGAGCTTCTGCGCATGCGCTCCTGCCGACCTCGTCCACATCTGTGATTAACAGGCCTCCCTGGCCTTTCTGCTTCTGCGCTCATACTTTCGCAGAAGCTACTCCTCTTCTGCGGCCTTCAGGTCGCACCTGCAACCATAGGACACCTTCTCCAGGTCCTCTTCTGCGCTTGGCCTCATGCATCTGCGGGCCCGTACCTACGGTCAATCTTGCGCAGGTTCGGTTGCACCACAATTGGTGCACTTCAGCCATTCATTAATCTTCAACTTGATCCGTTAACCATCTGAAATCAACTCGAGGCTCCCGGTACCTCAACCAAACATACTAACAAGTCCTAAAATATCATACGAACTTAGTTGAGTCTCTAAATCACATCAAACAACGCTAAAAATATGAATTGGGCATCGATTCAAGCCTAATGAACTTTAAAACTTCAAACTTCTACATCCAATGCCGAAACCTAATAAATCAAGTCTGATTGACCTAAAATTTTGCACACAAGTCATAATTGACATTACGGACCTACTGTAACTTCCGGAATCGGACTCCGACCCCGATATCAAAAAGTCCACTCCCGGTCAGACCTTCTAAAAATCATTCAATTTTCCAACTTTCGCTAATTGATGCTAAAATGACCTACGGACCTCCAAATCAATATCCGGACACTCTCCTAAGACTTAAATCACCCTACGAAACCATTGGAACCGCGAAAACTCCATTTCGGAGTCGTCTTCACACAATTCAAACTACTGTAAATTCCTTGAACTTAAACTCTTAATTCAGGGACTACGTGTCCTATTTCACTCTGAAAACAAAAACAAATCCTCCCGGCAAGTCACAAAGCCCAAAAATGAAATAGTGAGAGTTATAATTAGGGGTTCGGGGCTAATACTCTCAAAACGACCGGCCGGGTTGTTACAACAGCAAATAAAAGTAAACAATAGGGGCACTCCCGATGTACCTCCTTGTAGTCCCAAATATAAATACACAACAGGGGGACCTCCCGAGGTACCGCCTCGTAGTCCCAAAAGTAAATATGTAATAAGGGGATCTCCTGAGGTACCGCCTCGTAGTCCCAAAAGTAAATATGCAACTGATAACCTATTGAACAATTTACAGCAATGAATCATACAGTTAAAGACTGAATACAAGACCATAGAAGTATGTAGTTCAACTAAGCATGTTGCGCGAATTTAAATTAAGGGTTAAAACACGTAGACATGCGATACCAGACTAAACATGATAGTTACACATGCTAAGTCAACTCAGTTAAGGAATGTAAAAGAAAATTACTCAGCAAGAACCGGAATTTCCAAATTTAGCATGTGTACACACTCATCACATCGCATACACGACGCTCACAAATTGTTACAACAGTACCAAATCCTAAGGGTAGGTTCCCCCACACAAGGTTAGACAAGTCACTTATCTCAAATCTCGCTCAATCAATATAAGAATTCCTTTCCCTTGACTTTCCGACTTCGAACGGCCCAAATCTAGCCAAAAGCAATTACATACCATGAATACAACTACAAGAAACTAATTTAAATATTAAATCTACGACTTTAGCAAAAAATCAAAAAATGCACCCGGGCCCACGTCTCGGAAGGTAAAATCACAAAATACGAATACCCATTCAATATCGACTTCACCCATACTAAAATTACTCAAATCCGATACAAAATTCTCGATCAAAACCTCAAAATTCGGCCTAAGGATTTTTCCACCTTTTTCACAACCCAAATTCTTAATTAAAGTAAGAATAAATGATATCTTAGTGGAAATAAATCAAAAACGAGTCAAGAATCCTTATCAAAATATGTACTCTCAAGAACCCTCGGAATTTCGCCTCAATCCGAGCTCTCTAGGTTCTCAAAATGGAGAATGAAATTAAACCCTCGGAATTGGCCCTTTTCTGCCCAGCGAAGTCGCACCTGCAAACCCACAGCCGCATCTGCGCTTCGCACCTGCAGAATTTCCATTGCAGGTGCTGTTCTAACTTAGTCCAGGCTCGTCCACTTCTGCAGACCCAAATGCGCCTCTGCGCTTCCGCTCCTGCGACCAAGGTGAGCTTCTGCGCATGTGCTCCTGCGGACCTCGTCCGCATCTGCGATCAACATGCCTCTCTCGCCTTTCTGCTTCTGCGCTCATACTTTCGCAGAAGCTACTCCTCTTCTGCGGCCTTCAGGTCGCACCTACAACCACATGACACCTTCTTTAGGTCCTCTTCTGCGCTTGGCCTCATGCGTATATGGGCCCGTACTTACGGTCAATCTTGCGCAAGTTCGGTTGCACCACAATTGGTGCACTTCAGCCATTCATTAAACTTTAACTTGATCCGTTAACCATCTGAAATCAACCCGAGGCCCCTGGTACCTTAACCAAACATACTAACAAGTCCTAAAATATCATACGAACTTAGTTGAGCCTCTAAATCACATCAAACAACGTTAAAATATGAATTGGGCATCGATTCAAGCCTAATGAACTTTAAAACTTCAAACTTTTACAGCCGATGCCGAAACCTAATAAATCAAGTCCGATTGACCTCAAATTTTGTACACAAGTCATAATTGACATTACGGACCTACTGTAACTTCCGGAATCAGAATCCGACCCCGATATCAAAAAGTCCATTCCCGTTCAAACCTTCTAAAAATCATTGAATTTTCCAACTTTCGCCAATTAATGCTAAAATGACCTACGGACTTCCAAATCAATATCCGGACACTCTCTTAAGACTTAAATCACCCTACGAAGTAATTGGAACTGTCGAAACTCCATTCCGGAGTCGTCTTCACACAATTCAAACTACTGTAAATTCCTAGAACTCTCAATTCAGGGACTGTGTTTCCTATTTCACTCTGAAAGCAAAAACAAATCCTCCCGGCAAGTCACAAAGCCCAAAAATAAAATAGAGAGAGCTATAATTAGGGTTTCGGGGCTAATACTCTCAAAACGACCACTCGGGTCATTACAATAGGATTGATGAAGTTCATCAAATGTTTTCCACACTATTGAATCAGTCGGGTACCTCATTATTCCATCATCAACTCTTTTGTCATGATGCCATCTCATCAGAGAAGAAATTTTCGAGGAGATAAATAATCTTTGAAGTCTTGGCTTTAGAGGAAAAAAACGTAAAATCTCGTATGGTATCTTTTTTTCACTTTTAAATTTGGTTTTTCCACTACGTTTATCCTTCTTCCATCTAGATGCGCCGCAAACTTTGCAAGACTCAAGAGACTTATCATCCTTCCAGTATAACATACAATAATTCTTACATGCATCAATCTTCTTGTAAGAAAGCCCTAGGTGTCGAATTATCTTCATTGCTTCGTAATATGAATATGGCAAGTTTGATCCATCCGGCAATAAATCTTCCTTCAAGAGCTTCAATAATATTGTAAATAACATATTACTCCAATTACCAATACTTTTAATATGAAGCAACTTTACCAAAGTAGAAAGTTTAGAAACTTTTGAATCATGGTACAATGGTTGCTCAGAATCCTTTAAGATCATATAGAATCTTTTTGCTTCAATATTTGGTTCCTCTTCAAATAGCCTATCACCCTCTTCAATGATATTATCATCTACAAATTCATAATCTGAAGAGGACTCACCTAATCTCTCCTCATGGTGACACCAAAGGGTATAATTTTGGATAATCCGTGTATAATTAAATGTGACCTAACTAGCTTACGTGTGCCTGAAATTGCATTACAACATTTGACGCATGGACAACGTATTTCATGTGTTTCTCCCAATCTTTTAAAAGCATAATCCAGGAAGTACTCCACCCCAAGTATCTAAGTGTTATCAAGCAGATCATGAATAAGTTTCATCCATTGCTTATCAGGTGCCATAATCTGATGCATGATATATATATATATATAGATATATATATATATATATATATATATATATATATATATATATATATATATATATATATATATATATACTATATATACTTAACCAAAACATATTTGTATAGCACTGAACAAGAAATTAGCATACGCGAACAAAACCATATTAGTCACCTTTACTAAGGAATATTAGTCAATTTACTTTCGAAGAATATTTTTATAATTCATTTGAATAATTTCTCACATCTACCATTTCACTGGCCTATAACCCAAGTAACAATTTAATATTTTTACAATAAAGGATGAATAAATATGTTAAATTTCTAGTACTCTTGATAATTGAGAATATTTTTTGATAAAGATTTTATAAATAAGCTACAAATTAGAGAATCTAAAAAAGAATTTACTCTATATTGATGCCCTTATAGTGTGGTTGTTGATTAAGAAAATAGTACCTTAAATTACCTTTATAATCTAATCTTGTTATATAAACTAAAGAATGCTCTATCTTTTATTTGTTCTTTTAAGACAGTACACTCTATCTCTACAACTTGTAACAGACAAAATTCCATATCCACTACCTATTGGCAAAAGATCATAACTACACAATACAGAGAACCTTTGTAAGAGTAAATTTAGCAATATCAAAACTATCTAAAATCTATAGTCAATATATAGCTATAACAAAAGTGTTAGTCTTATCTAATAGAAAAGAGGAATCTAAAGGCAATCATGTGTAACAACCCCACCGGTCGTTTTACCTTCTAGAATCTCATTCCCTTAAATAAGACTTTCTGTACATGCGTTTACTGATTTATGACTTGCAGGGATGGTTGGTTTGGGATTTGGAAGAGTTTGGGTTGAAATCGGAACACTTGGTTCCTTAAGGTTGGCTTGAAAGTCCAAGTTTGACTTCGGTCAACATTTTGATTAACGACCTCGGAATCAGGATTTGATGGTTTTAATAGGTTTGTATGATGATTTTGGACTTGGGCGTATGTTCGGATCGGGTTTTGGATGACCCGGGAGCATTTCGGCGCCCAATAATGAAAGTTGGTTCTTGAAGGTTTTAGAAATTATTTAAAATTTGGTTTGGAGTGGGTTTTGGTAATATTGAGGTCCAAATGGAACTTCGAGACCAGGAATAGTTCCGTGGTGTCGTTTAGGACTTGCACGCAAAAATTGGTGTCATTCCGAGTAGTATAAGTACGTTTCGGTGCATTGAAAGTAAATTGAAGAACTTGAAGTTCTTAAGTTTGATTTAATTGGTTTTAGGGTGTGATTCTTAGTTTTAATGTTGTTTCGGGTATTCTGAGAGTTCGAACGAGTCCGTTTTCTAATTTCAAACTTGTTGGTACGTTCGGACAGGGCCCCGTGGACCCCGAGTGTCAATCGGACGAGGCTCGGACCAAGTTGGAATTTGGAAGCCAAAGCTGAAGCTCCAGTTGCTGTCATAATTGCACCTGCACTTGGTCAGTCGTAGGTGCGAGCCCCATGATCGTATATGTGTCCAAGCATAGGTTGCCTAGCCATCGCAGAAGCAGAAGAAAGACCGCACCTGCAAAAGTGCAGGTGCAAAGGCAGGCATCGCAGGAGCAGGCAGTGTCGCAGATGCGCGTCATTTTTCGCTAATGCGTGGCCGCCGGTGCGATCACCTGGTCGCAGAAGCGAGATGACGTAGCCTGGGTTTGGTCCGTACCTGCGCGAGTTGTCTGCAGAAGCGAAATCGCAGGTGCGGAAGTCGCTGAAGGGCAGTGATGTTTTAAATCGGGATTTGAGCACTTTTGCTCACTTCTTACTCTTCTCGGGGGCGATTTTGGAGCTTATTAGAGAGGGGATTTCCATCAACTAGTTGAGCTTCAAGTCATTTGACGTCAAATTTGGAGGTTTAAGTGCATTCTTGAATTGAGAAGTAGGTCTTGAGACGAGGTAAGTCTACTTTCTAACCTTGTAAGAGGGAAATTACAACATATGTGAACTAAATTAATATGTGTTGTTGTTTGTGAGGGGGCACGTACGTACGAAGTGACGAGAGTCCATACGTAGCTATTATTCTTGTTATGTCCGAGTAGCCTTAGGCTTACACCATGCCTTGTTGTTATTGTTATTGCTTTATGTATATTGTTTGCCTTGAGATGGGCGGAATGGAGTGTGCTTATTAAATGTTTCAACAAGAATGGGAATTTAGGAAAAATAATGGGATCTTAAAAGTTTTCATTTGAATGTTGTATTTTGAAAAGAATGGGAGAGTACCATAAATATTTATGAGATCTTTGTGTAACCGCGTCATGTATGATTCGCGAGCAGGGAAATTGCTTAAATTTATGTCTGACCGCGTCACATGTATGATTCGCGAGCGGGGAAAATAGGTGCATCTATGGTTCGTGTTGTTCGACCCTTATCAGGTGCACAATTTAAATATTTTGTTTGATCGGGTCGTACGACTTCGGCATAATTGTGCATGCTAATTATTTGGAGATTCTCCATGATTTATTCTCCTTAAAGGCCTTTAAATGTAAGTTATTAAATGGTATCTCTGAAGTTTAAGTTATAATTATGGAAGAAGGACTTATCTCTTCCTGTTGTTGAAGTGACAGTATCATCCATGATATCTATGCTTAGTATAATACTTTAATTACATTATTATTGTCCTAGTAAGTGTCAAGTCGACCATTCGTTATTACTTATTCGAGGTTAGGAGGGATACTTATAGGGTACATATTATTTATGTACTCATACTATACTTCTGTACTTAATTGTGCAGGGTCTGAGGTAGGTGCATCTGGTTAACAGTCTGGTGCGCAAATTGGATCCTCATCTCGAGACTTCACGGTGAGCTGCCTTCCGAGAAGTCCTGCAGCAGCTGGGGTCTCTCTTATGCTCTATTTTTCTATCTGTTTCTTTTCAGACAGTAGGTTGATACTCTTTTGTATATTCTACTAGATTGCCCACACACTTGTGACACCGGATCTTGGCACATATTAGTAGACTTTGATTTTTAGTTTGGGTTGTAATTCAATAGTTATAACTATTTTTTTTAGATGTTTCCGTTTGTTTGCCTTAAAAAATCCTTTAATTACCTAATGTTTTAAAAGTAAGTAAAGCTAAATGGGAAATCACTAAGTTTTTCACTATCGGCTTGTCCAGCAACGGTGTTGGATACCATCACGGCTGAAATGGAGTTGGGTCGTGACAACATGATATCAGAGCACTAGGTTCAAGTCGGTCTGACAAGTCATGGGCAGGCCTATTAGAGTCTTGCGGATCGGTGCGGAGACGTCCGTACTTATCTTCGAGAGGCTATAGGGTGTTAGGAAACTACTCTTTATTCATCTCCTATCGTACAATTGATGGTACACTAAGTTTCTTCCTTTTATTCTCTCAGGGATGGTGAGGACGCGTACGGCGGACGTTCCAAACCTGAAAGGAGCTGCTCCCCCCGTTGCTAGAGGCTGAGGCTGAGGCTGAGGTCGGGGGAGGGCATCGGCCTGAGATAGGGGACGAGGGTGACCTAGAGCTGCCCCAGTAGTACCACCAGCGGATCCGGTGGACGATCCCATTATTGAGGAGTAGGGCGCCTGCCGCAGAGCCAGCCACGGTAGATTTCATGACAGCACCGGGCTTTCAGGAGGTCATGGGCCATATGATGAGGTTCATGGACACCATGACTCAAGCTGATTCATTTCCAGCGGACCTAACCACTTCTCAGGCCGGAGGGGGAGTACAAACCCCTATGGCTCAAGCTCTTGGGCACGCAGTTGCGGTATATCAGACTCCGGATGCACTACCCGTGGGTGGAGCCCAGCCAGTTGCGGCAGCTGCACCTGAGCCTAGACTGACTGCGGACGGCGATCCGCTGAAGTTATTGGACGGATGGACTAGGTTACACCTTCCTATCTTCGAGGGCAAGCGTCATGAGGATTCCCAGTATTTCATTGATATGTGCATGGACAGACTGCACAATATGAGGATACTGGAGTTTCATGGGGTTGACTTCACTACTTTCCAGCTGGAGGGTAGGGCCCGTAGATGGTGACAGTCTTATCTTCTTGGCAGACCAGCAGGTTGTCCTTATATGACTTGGAGCCAGTTCACACAGCTTTTCCTGGATAGTTATATTCCACCCTCCGAGAGGGAAGTGTTACGGTATCAGTTTGAGCAGCTCGAGCAGGGTCAGATGTCAATGACCGACTATGAGGCAATATTTTTTGAGTTGTCTCGCCATCCACTTATGATACTTCCTACAAACGCAGAGAGAGAGAGGAGATTTGTTGCGGGGTTGCACCCCAATATTTAGGCTAGTATGGCCTGCGAGGTTGAGATGGGTAATGGTTATCATCTAGTAGTGGAGATTCTCGGAGGCTTGAGGGCTTCCACCAGTGGGGTAAAGAGAAGATGCAGCAGGACAAGAGGGACCATTTCTTTGGAGAGTTTAGAGGTGCTCCAGCTAGGGGAAGAGGTCAGATCGGGAGGGGTCAGCTTAGTAGGCCCAGATATCCAGCACCACCAACTCCTAGGGGTGCTCCGGCGCGACCCTATTTTAGTGTTATGCCAGAGAGTTTTTATCGCCCACCAGTTCATCAGGGTTCTTCCAGTGCTTATTTCAGCGCCATGTCAGAGAGTTCATACAACCCACCAGCCATTCAAGGTTCTTTTAGCAGGTATTCAAGCCATCAGGGGCAGACTTCGGGTCAGCATTCTATGGTACCGAGAGGTTGTTACGAGTGTGGAGATTTGGGTCACATGAAGAGATCCTGCCCCAGGCTTTGGGGCAAGGCAGTACAGTATGGTCAATAGCCCATGATTTTAGCTCCAGCAGCCGCACCAGCCGTCCAGTCACCAAGAGGCGTAGGGTAGGTGGGTAGAGGTCGTCCAACTAGATTTTATGCGTTTTCGGCCAGACCAGATGCAATGTCCTCCGATGCCATGATCACTGGTATTATTTGTGTCTGCAGTAGGGATGCTTCGGTGTTATTTGATCCAGGATCTACCTATTCATATGTATCATCTCTGTTTGCTCATTTTCGGGATATTCCTCGTGAGTTCTTGGGTACTTCTGTTTATGTGTCCACTCTTGTGGGCAATTTTGTGGTTGTGGATCGGATCTATCGGTCCTGTGTGGTCACATTCTGTAGTTATGAGACTAGGGCAGACCTTCTGTTACTTGATATGACTGACTTTGAGGTCATCCTGGGCATGGACCGGTTATCTCCATATCACGCCATTCTTGATTGCCATGCCAAGACTGTTACTTTAGCGATGCCAGAATTCCCCAGGTTTGAGTGGAAGGGTTCATTTGTCAGTACATCTAGTCGGGTTATCTCTTTCCTGAAGGCTCGACACATGGTCAAGAAGGGTTGTTTCGCTTATTTAGCCTATGTTCAGGACACCACAGTAGAGTCTTCGACGATTGATTCAATGCCACTAGTCCAGGAGTTTGCCGATGTGTTCCCTTCTGACCTTCCAGGCATGTCGCCAGATCGTGATATTGATTTCCTAATTGATTTGGCTACATGCGCCCAATCTATATCTATCCCATCGTACAGTTTGGCTCTAAAAAGGTTGAAGGAGTTGAAGGAACAACTTGAGGAGTTGTTAGCAAACGGGTTTGTGAAACCAAGTGTATCACCTTGGGGTGCACCAGTGTTATTTGTGAAGAAGAAAGATGGGACTATGCGGATGTTCATTGATTACCGCCAGTTGAACAAGGTTACCATCAAGAACAAGTACCCGGTGCCGTGTATCGATGATTTATTCGACCAATTGTAGGGTGCTAGGGTGTTTTCAAAGATAGACTTGAGATCGGGGTACCATCAGTTGAAGATTTGGGACTCAGATGTTCTGAAGACTGCCTTCCGTACCAGAAATGATCATTATTAGTTTCTAGTGATGTCCTTTGGCTTGACTAATGCCCCAGCGAAATTCATGGATTTGATGAACAGAGTGCTTAGGCCTTATATTGATTCCTTTGTTATTGTCTTCATTGCTGACATTTTGATTTACTCACGTAGCCTGGGGGAGCACGAGCAGCATTTGAGAGTGGTACTTCAGACATTGCGAGAGCATGAGCTATATGCTAAGTTCTTCAAATGTGAGTTTTGGCTAGAGTCTGTGGCATTCTTGGGGCATGTTGTATCTGTAAAGCCACGTAACAAAAAATTCCTAATGATTTAAGTTTTTAAAGTGCGCCAATGATATTTGGGAATAACGTATTTGAGTATTAAAGGAGACCTATGGGATAGAGCCACAAAATGTTGAATTGTTAATGTATGTTTAAGGTGTGTTGGAACATACTAAGGAGTTTTGTGAATGACAAGAACTTGTGTGGAACAAGTTGGATACATTAAGTGGAAAGGATGTTTCAATTGTCACAGGACCCGACTTCAAAATAAAGCCCATTGAATCTAGTTTCCAACTCATCAAACCGTTTGTCATTTGGATATGTATACAGAAGGTTATGGCTAGTTTACTAGACCTGTGTCATATGCGTGCCCAAATGCGCGACCGCACATATTTGAGAGTTTCTGCCTCAGGTGCGCGGCCAATGCACGGTCGCGCACATAGGAACCCATTAAATACCCCCAAGCACGGGTATAGAGAGGGGCTAAGTCATTTCTTCAAGACTAGGGCTTTCTCTCCACCTCCCATCCAGCCAAGGCTTCAAATACACATCTAGGGTGTGTTTTTATGATGATTTCACTTCTCAATCACTAGTTACAACAAGGTTTTGTATTGGATTCCATAGGATTTCTTCAAAATCTCAAGAACACCCCAAAAGTTGACTTTCATGATTTGGTCTACAAGAGGTAATCTTTCACCCTTAAACCTACATGCATAGATTGTTAGTGAATAAACGAGCAAGGAATAAGTACTAGCACTTATGAGATGGTGATTGGAAGCCATAAATACTTAAACTAGATTATTGGGTGTGGTAGAGATTTTGTAACGAGTTAATTAGTAAAATTTGGTAGATGTGAGTTCATAGATGATTATAATGGTGCTAAGAAGGTAGTTAGTGGACAAAGGATGTTGTAGTATCTCTTGTTGGTGGTAAGGAGGTATTGTTGGAGGAAGAAACATCATTACTAGAGGTAGTTGAATGCTATGCACTCTAGGTGTTTGATAAAATGCCAAAATGACCAACAACCTGGAAATATTTACTAATATTGGTCCAATTGAATTATGTTGATGTAGATTGAAGTTGTAAGAGTTTTTGGTGGTTTTAATATCGCTAAAGAGCTCCAACAAGGTATGTTGGCTAAACTTTCTCTCTTAGAATCAAATTCCAAATATTTCTGTAAGATTAAGTATGATTGGCTCAAGATTCCTAACTTCTTTATGCCAGGTTATTCCCTATAAATTTGATTATACCGAATGAGCCTTATATCGAAAGATAGATGTTCAAAGTATGGGTTGCGTATTAAAATGTTGCGGTTTTGAATCGTATTTCAAATAAAAGCTAGTATGCCAAATTGTATGAGAAAATCTCAATATTCTTAAGACTCTTAATTGTTCATATGTGTACCTAAAGTCTTGATTGGAAATGTCTTATTGTTGCTAGCCTATAAAGATGGTTGGAAGTGACATCAGTTAACTGGGGATATAAAGTGTGACCAACGTACCAATAGTGAAAGTTATACTTGTGGCCAATGGTGCCAATGAAATGAAATAATGTGAGAAAGATTATAAAATGAGCTTTGACTCAACTATTCCAAAATTGACTTCGATAATATAATTGGCTAAAAGCTTATGAACCCAAGTGATGCCTATATGTGGTTGGTTTAGCTAATGCTATGCTTTGTAAGTATTTTTCAATGTGTTTTGCGTTCTTACATATTCGTGAGTGGAAATTGTGTATGATTTTAACTTGTGCTTCGATTGCCAATTATTTTACTCCATTTATTGGAAAGAAATCTATTGTGTTTAAAACCCTCATTACTAATGAACTTAATGCCCTAGGTTGGGTACACCCATCCCGATTTGCCCGATATGCGGGAAGGAACATTTGGCGACCTGTGGTGAGTACGCTCAGAAGCGTGTTGGGGGTGGTAGACTTGGCAAATTCAAAAAGCCCATACAACGAGCTATTGTAGAGATTGTTAATCATGTCACGGGTCCTGGAAGAAGGATAAGGGGAATGCTTATGATGTATACAAAAAGGGTAAATATAAGGAAAGTGGGGCGAGTTAGTTTAGCGGACCCCATCCTCATTGTGTGAGGTGTATGAGATGTCATTTGGGGGTATGGCACTATGGTACTAATGTATGTTTTGGATGTGGAGTAGAGGGACTTCAATTAAGGTACTGCCCTGTCAATCTAAAGTCATCAAGTAAGTCACTCCTTAGTACATCATTATGAACATCGCATTATTTTTCCTTGTTGTATATGTGCATCCATATTGAAGAGCCTTATAAATATGGTCGTAACAAAAATGTTGAATCATAAATTGTTGCATGTACCTACTCTTTGAACGATACGCAGTATTCATGAAGACACTCTATCACACATTCTCTTATTTACGACCTCTTGAGGAATTGAGCTCTATAATTATGTCCTTGAATTGAGTTATAACTGTAGGAGTAATACTTCCCACTTAATTTCCTAAATTCTCAACAAGAGACCATACCTGATGAATTTCATACAGAACCTTTTAATTCAAATAGATAACATCTGCTCACTTATGCTTATACATGCACAGTCATAAAGTTTACCTATGTGGTATCAAATCCAATGTATAGCGGCCTAGTGTTGAGATCCTTCTTGAGCCACTCCTTTTCTCTCTCGTATATGTGGCTCATATGATTGGAACAATCACTTTACTCATTTATGAATAGTATCATGAATCTTTGTCAATGTCTAGTAACATGAGGGTATATCTCAGCAACATCATATGTATACATGTCAATTGGAAGGGGTCACTTGTCCGCATAAAGTTTATGGAAATTTGAGATTTTCACAAATTCGTCATAGGAAGGTCTTATGGTTCGCCCATCTCAGTATGACTTTCATGTCCACCTAGATCATGCCTTAGCGAGTAACTCACATTGTTCCTAGCATTGTAGTTGCCCATGAAGTGGCCTAGTATTGCATCTTTAGAGTTGTTATGTCAAAAACATGTCTAGCTCACAGCAAAGTATTCATTCTCTCTAACCAATACATGATTTCATCCAAACATTAAGATGTCCTATCTATATGATTTCACTCGTGTGTGGTTGAAAGTTCAACAACCTTATGATGAGCATATTGATTTGAAAGACAGGTTTGTTGTATCTCTAGTCCTTTCATATAGGATCAACTATTGGGAAGGGTTAAGATGTCAGAATGAAAATAATATCACAAGTGTTCAACTTCTTTTTCATCCCCGTAGGCTTGTGGCATAGATTCCTTATGCTAGTTACTGTTAAGATCATAATGCAACTTCATGTATTTTGAAACCCATATCACATTCGGGGAGCCAAAATACTCTCATTTCGAGTTGAACTAATTTTTGCTACATTCCAAAAGGCGACTGGTCTGACGTACTTGGCTATTTCTCTTTGAGGCCTACTATTGCCAAACAAGGCACATATGGAATGAAACAATTGTTGTTATCCTTTTCATGACTCATAGTCTTCTAAGAATAACTGATGTTAATGTCTTTATCATCCCGACCACGCCTCTCATATGTCACATGTCTAAATGACTCATTTCTTTTAAATCTTAGAATCATGAACATGGCCCCTATATTACCAATGCCTACTAGGCAACTCTATGCCTCATTTGTCAAATCAATAATGTCATCATGATGATTAACCATGTCAGCACTATTGGTAGTAACCTTCATGTCTTTAGGATATAACCTCCTGAAATGTCGTGCTCAGCACACTGATGGATTCTTTAATAATTCTAGCCAATCTCGAACCTCGCTGTTCATATTTATAGTAACATATGGTGGTTGAAGGTTCAAACATGTCAAAGAAGAAGTATTATCCCGTGATCAAGTATATTGGATAGGAAGTTTTATGGTAATATTCAAGCTAGCACATCTTAGAGTAATTGCTGAAGGTCGCCAAAGGTTTAGTTTGGGTGTTCGGCATAGGGATTTAAAGTTGAAGTAAGTGAATGAGTTATTCTCAATATTTTATCTAAGAGGATGTTATGTAAATTGTTAAGGAAGGTAAAGTATGTGTACTCACATTAGGGCTTATGAAATCTTGAAGGAAATAGACCAAACTATGAGTATGATGTTTCCCTATTATTGACCACCATGTACCCAGTGTATCGTGTGTCTATGTCTATATTAAGGTAGTTGTAAATACTTTGTCTATCGTTCCGGTGAAAACTACTGAAGGTGAAGTTAATGGATAATTGGCTTATGAGGGGTATCTAATTGTCATCCTTGTTAGATAAGTTTGGAAGTTAAGATTGTTTCGGTGAATATGTAAGGTTCATGTCAAGATACTGCTTTTGTTAATGTAATGCCCTCAATGTTGAGATTAGTATTGTTGATATATATATTGCGATGCTTTGTCAAGTTATGGAAGTCTTGTTAGGGTGGTTTTGGTGATTCTCTGGCAGGTGGTTAGGCCCAATTACAAGGGAGACTCTGCCGAAATTTTTGAAACGTTTTGGAGTTAGTCAAATTTAGGGGATTGAAATATTTGAAAGAAGAGTCGAGTTATGTTAAGTATTTTGGGACGGACTCTACTCCTCATTCGAGGACGAATGATCCTAAGTGGGGAAGAATGTAAAGCCCCGTAAAAAACAATTCCTAATGATTTAAGTTTTTAAAGTGCGCCAACGGTATTTGGGAATAATGTATTTGAGTATTAAAGGAGACCTATGAGATAAAGCCACATCATGTTGAATTGATAATGTATGTTTAAGGTGTGTTGGAACATACTAAGGAGTTTTGTGAATGGCAAGAACTTGTGTGGAAGTTCTTGTGTGGAACAAGTTGGATACATTAAGTGGAAAGGATGTTTCAATTGCCACAAGACCGGACTTCAAATGAATATAACTCCCTCAATATAATGACTTAGGTGGTGATCTACCTATCAAATTATACACCTTTGAATCTAGTTTCAATCGCATCAAACCGTTTGTCATTTGGATATGTATGAAGAAAATGATGGCTTGTTTACTGGACCTGCGTCATATGCACGCCCAGATGTGCGAAAGCGCATATTTGAGAGTTTATGCCTCAGGTGCGCGGCCAATGCATAGTCGCGCATGTAGGAACCCATTAAATACCCAAAAGGACGGGTATAGAGAGGGGCAAAGTTATTTCTTTAAGACTAGGGCTTTCTCTCCACCACCCATCCAGCCAAGGCTTCAAATACATATCTAGGGTGAGTTTTTAAGTGTATTTTTATGATGATTTCACTTCTCAATCACTAGTGACAACAAGGTTTTGTATTGGATTCCATAGGATTTCTTCAAAATCTCAAGAACACCCCAAAAGTTGACTTTCAATATTTGGTCTACAAGAGGTAATCTTTCACCCTTAAACCTACATGCATAGATTGTTAGTGAATAAATGAGCAAGGAATAAGTACTAGCACTTATGAGATGGTGATTGGAAGCCATAAATACTTAAACTAGATTATTGGGTGTGGTAGAGATTTTGTAACGAGTTAATTAGTAAAATTTGGTAGATGCGAGTTCATTGATGATTATAATGGGGCTAAGAAGGTAGTTAGTGGACAAAGGATGTTGTAGTATCTCTAGTTGGTGGTAAGGAGGTATTGTTGAAGGAAGAAACACCATTACTAGAGGTAGTTGAATGCTATGCACTCTAGGTATTTGATAAAATGCCAAAATGACCAAAAACCTAGAAATATTTACTAATATTGGTCCAATTGAATTATGTTGATGTAGATTGAAGTTGTAAGAGTAGTTGGTGGTTTTAATATCGCTACAGAGCTCCATCTAGTTATGTTGGCTAAACTTTCTCTCTTAGAATCGAATTTCATAATGTTTCTATAAGATCAAGTATGATTGGCTCAAGATTCCTAACTTCTATATTCCAGGTTATTCCCTATAAATTTGATTATCCCGAATGAGCCTTATATCAAAAGATAGATGTTCAAAGTATGGGTTACATATTAAAATGTTGCGGTTTTGAATCGTATTTCAAATGAAAGCTAGTTTGCCAAATTGTGTGAGAAAATCTCAATATTTTTAAGACTCTTAATTGCTCGTATGTGTACCTAAAGTCTTGATTGGAAATGTCTTATCATTGCTAACCTATAAAGATGGTTGGAAGTGACATCAGTCAATTGGGGATATAAAGTGTGGCCAACGTGCCAATAGTGAAAGTTATACTTGTGGCCAATGGTGCCAATGAAATGAAATAATGTGAGAAAGAGTATGAAATGAGCTTTGACTCAACTATTCCAAAATTGACTTCGATAATATAATTGGCTAAAAGCTTATGAACTCAAGTGATACCCATATGTGGTTGTTTTAGCTAATGCTATACTTTGTAAGTATTTTTCAATGTGTTTTGCGTTTTTACATATTCGTGAGTGAAAATTGTGCATGATTTTAACTTGTGCTTCTATTGTCAATCATTTTACTCCATTTATTGGAAAGAAATCTATTGTGTTTAAAACCTTCATTACTAATGAACTTAAAGTTGTGATTTCCGGAATATACTACTTGTTGATAATTATGATGATGATCTATGAAAGGGAAGAAATGAAAGTGTGGAATATGAAATACGGCCATTGCGCCATGAATAAAGATCATTTGTATGGCCAAGAGAGCCAATGAAATAATACTGTTGTAAGTGGTTGAAAGTACGGATTAAGTGATAAGTGGTGTGAAAGGTTATGAGATGTACGTATTTATTCTTTTGTTTCAAATGTGTTATGAAACCCTATGGACGGTCTATGAAACGCATAGGTATATTGTGTATGGAACCCTATGGACGGTCTATGAAATGCATAGGTGTATTGTGTATGGATTCCTATAGACGGTCTATGAAACGCATAGGTATATTGTGTATGGAACCCTATGGACGGTCTATGAAATGCATAGGTATATTGTGTATGGAACCCTATGGACGGTCTATGAAATTCATAGGTATATTGTGATATGAAATCCTGTGGACGATCTACGAAACGCATAGGTCTATTTTGTATGGAACCCAATGGACGGTCTATGAAATGCATAGGTGTATTGTGTATGGAATCCTATGGACGGTCTATGAAACACATATGTATATTGTGTATGGAACCCTATGGACGGTTTATGAAACGCATAGGTATATTATGTATGGAACCCTATGGACGGTCTATGAAACACATAGGTATATTGTGATATGAAATCTTGTGGACGGTCTATGAAACGCATAGGTATATTGAGTTATGAAATCTTGTGGACGGTCTATGAAATGCGTACGTATATTGTGTTTGGAACCCTATGGACGTTGTATGAAACGCATATGTATATTATGTATGGAACCCTATGGACGTTATATGAAACGCATATGTATATTGTGTATGGAACCCTATGGACGGTCTATGAAACGCATAGGTATATTATGTTATGAAATCTTGTGGACGGTCTATGAAATTCATAGGTGCATTGTGTGTGAGAAGTATAGGTGTACGGTATGAATAAACACTATGGACTGTATATGAAACACATAAGTGTATAATATGATATGTGAACACTAAGGACGGTCTAATGAGACACATTATTAATGCAGACAATAGGTGCCACTTTCGTTTTCCTTGTTTGTACATGTTGTTTCAATTACAGTATATCATATGTTCCACGTATAGATCATATGGGCATTCTATTTTGAAAGAGGATTTTTAGATATACGTACTAGTGTTATTCGGGAGTACTAACATCCCTTTTGTCGGGGGCGCTGTATCTTTAATGGATGCAGGTGGTTCTACAGCGGGTGACATTCATCAGTGATAGCAGTACACTCTTTTCAGCTGATTTATTGAGCCCCACTTCATTTCGGGGTCATGTATCTTTTATTTCTCATGTACTGTGTTTTGAGGTATAGTCAGGGCCTTGTTTCCGGCATTTCCATATTACTCTTCTATTGTACTTAGAGGCTCCGTAGACAGACAGGTTGTGGGTTATTGTTAATGTTGGGAATTGAACTAAAAATGTTGGTATTTGGAAATCATGTTTTTTATGAAGTTTTTTATGAATGAAGTTGCTAACGAGAATGAAAAGGAAGTTGTTAATAAAATATTTTTAGTATTTGATTAATGGAGTACATCTCCTCTTTATTCATGAATGAGTTTGGGTAGAAGGAAATCTAACAGGCTTGTTCGGCCGGGTTCTCTTGGTTGAGCGCCGGTCATGCTCCTTGGTTTTGGGGCGTGACAGTATCAGGAGAGGGTATTAAAGTGGATCCCAAGAAGATTGAGGCAGTTCAGAGTTGGCCTCGTCCAATTTTAGCGACTGAGATCAGGAGTTTCCTGGGGTTGGCAGGTTATTATCACCCGTTTGTGCAGGGTTTCTCATCCATTGCAGCACCTCTGACTAGATTGACCCAAAAGGGTACTCTATTCCGTTGGTCCGACGATTGTGAGGCAAGTTTCTAGAAGCTCAAGACAACTTTGTCTACATCCCCGGTTCTAGTGTTTCCTTCCGGCTCGGGGATGTATACAGTATATTGTGACGCTTCTCGCATTAGCTTGGGTTATATATTGATGCAGGAGGTGTGAGTTATTGCATATGATTCGCGTCAGCTGAAGATTCATGAGAAGAATTAACATGTGCATGATTTGGAGTTAGTCGCGATTGTTCATGCTCTTAAGATATGGAGGCATTATCTGTATGGGGTGCCATTGAGGTTTATACTGATCATCGCAGCTTACTGCATTTGTTCAAGCAAAGGGATCTTAATTTAAGGCAACGTAGATGGCTCGAGTTACTGAAGGATTATGACATCACCATTCTTTATCATCCGGGTAAGGTAAATGTGACCGCAGATGCCTTAAGTAGGAAGGCAGAGAGTATGGTAGCTTGGCATTTATTCTAGCGGAGGAGAGCCCACTAGCTTTGGACATTCAATCCTTGGCTAACAGACTTGTGAATTTGGATATTTTAGAGCCCAGCCGAGTTCTTGCATGTGTTATTACTCAGTCTTCATTATTGGGGCAGATCAAGGCCTGACAGTTTGATGATCTGCACTTGGCAGTTCTTAGAGAGACGGTACTTCAGGGTGGTGCTAAAGAAGTTTCTATCGGCGAGGATGGTGTTCTGCGTCTCCAGGGTCGTCTCTGTGTTCCTAATGTCGATGGCTTGAGGGAGAGGATTCTAAAGGAGGCACACAATTCTCAGTATTCTATTCATCCAGGTGCTACGACGATGTATTGTGACCTGAGACAGCATTATTGGTGGCGACGGATGAAGAAATACATAGTGGAGTATGTAGCTACGTTTCTAAATTGCCAACAGGTCAAGTATGAGCACCAAAGGCCGGGTGGCCTACTTCAATAGATGACTATACCTGAGTGGAAATGGGAGCGTATCACTATGGACTTCGTAGTTGGATTGACGCGGACCTTGCGGATGTTTGATGCAGTTTGGGTCATTGTCAACATATTGACCAAGTCGGCATATTTCATTCCGGTTGTGACTACCTATACTTCAGGTAAATTGGCCTGGTGTGCCTATTTCCATCATATCAGATAGAGTCCCTCAGTTCACTTCACATTTCTGGAGAGCCATACAGAGTGAGTTGGGGACCCGTGTAGAGCTCAGCACAGCATTTCATCCACAGACCGACGGGCAGTCAGAGCGGACAGTTCAGATATTGGAAGACATGTTGAGATCATGTGTGATTGACTTTGGGGGACAGTGGGATCGGTTCTTGCCATTGGTTGAGTTTGCTTACAACAACAGTTATCAGTCCAGCATCGAGATGGCCCCATTTGAGGCTTTATATGGTCGACGATGTCGTTCTCCCATCGGGTGGTTTGTGGACGGCGAGGCTAGGTTATATGGTATTGATCTGGTGAAGGATGCCTTGGAAAAGGTAAAGTTGATTCAGGAGCGACTTCGCACAGCACAATCCAGATAGAAGAGTTACGCAGATCAGAAGGCACGTGATGTATCATTTATGGTAGGCGAGAAGGTAATCTTGAAAGCCTCGCTGATGAAGGGTATTATGAGATTCGGGAAGAAAGGAAAGTTGAGCCCAAGGTTTATAGGCCCATTTGAGGTGTTGAGGCAAGTTGGGAGGTTGCTTATGAGCTTGCTTTAACTCCCACCCTATTCAGGGTTCATCCAGTTTTTCACGTGTCTATGCTCTGGAGAAACCATGCTGACTTGTCACATGTGTTAGACTTCAGCACTATTCTACTAGATAAGAGCTTGGGCTATGAGGAGGAGCCAGTTGTTGTTGTTGCTAGGCAAGATCAACAGTTGAGGTCCAAGAGGATATCCGCGGTAAAGGTTCAGTGAAGGGGCCAACCAGTCGAGGAGGCGACCTGGGAGTCCGAGGTGGACATGTGGAGCAGATATCCACACTTATTCAGCACTTCAGGTATGAATCTAAACTCGTTCGAAGTCGAACGTTTATTTAAGAGGTGGAGAATGTAACGACCCGACCGGTGGTTTTTCCTTCTAGAACCTCGTTCCCCTAAATAAGACTTTTCGTACATGCTTTTACTGATTTATGACTTGCGGGGATAGTTGGTTTGGGATTTGGAAGAGTTTGGGTTGAAATCGGAACACTTGGTTCCTTAAGGTTAGCTTGAAAGGCCAAGTTTGACTTCGGTCAACATTTTGAATAAACGACCTCGGAATCGGGATATGACGGTTCCAATAGGTTCGTATGATAATTTTGGACTTGGACGTATGTTCGGATCGGGTTTTGGATTACCCGGGAGCGTTTTGGTACCCAATAGTGAAAGTTGGTTCTTGAAGGTTTTAGAAATTCTTTAAAATTTGGTTTGGAGCAGGTTTGGGTAATATCTAGGTCCAAATGGAATTTCAAGACCGGGAATAGTTCTGTAGTGTCATTTAAGACTTGCACGCAAAAGGTGTCATTCCGAGTAGTATAAGTATGTTTCAGCGCATTGGAAGTAAATTGAAGAACTTTAAGTTCTTAAGTTTGATTCAATTAGTTTTAGGGTGTGATTCTTAGTTTTAATGTTGTTTTGGGCATTCCGACAGTTCGCGCGAGCCCGTTTTCTGATTTCAAACTTGTTGGTATGTTCGGACGAGGCCCCGGGGGCCCCGAGTATCAATTGGACGAGGCTCGGACCAAGTTAGAATTTAGAAGCCAAAGCTGAAGCTCCAGTTGCTGTCATAATCGCACCTGCGCTTGGTCAGCCGCATGTGCGAGCCCCATGATCGCAGATGCGCCCCAGCATAGGCTGCCTAGCCATCGCAGAAGCGGAAGAAAAACCGCACCTGCGAAAGCGCAGGTGCGAATGCAGGCATCGCAGGAGCGGGCGGTGCAATCACTTGGGCACAAAAGCAAGATGAGGCAGCCTGGCTTTGGTCTGCACCTGCATGAGTTGTCTGCAGAAGAGGAATTGCATTTGAGACAATTTAACCGCAGGTACGGTAGTCGCTGAAGGGCAGTGATGTTTTAAATCGGGGTTTGAGCACTTTTGCTCACTTCTTACTCTTCTTGGGGGCGATTTTGGAGCTGGTTAGAGGGGATTTCCATCAACTAGTTGAGCTTCGAGTCATTTGGCATCAAATTTGGTGGTTTAAGCGCGTTCTTGAATTGGGAAGTAGGCCTTGAGACGAGGTAAGTCTCCTTTCTAACCTTGTAAGAGAGAAACTACCTCATAGGTGAACTAAATTAACATGTGTTGTTGTTTTTTGGGGGCCACGTACGCACAAAGTGATGAGAGTCCGTATGTAGATACTATTCCTTTTATGTCCGGGTAGTCTTAGTCTTACACCATGCCTTTTTGATATTGTTATTGCTTTATGTATATTGTTTGCCTTGAGAAGGGCGGAATGGAGTGTGCTTATTAAATGTTTCAACAGGAATGGGAATTGAGGAAAAATAATGGGATCTTAAAGGTTTTCATTTGGATGTCATATTTTGAAAAGAATAGGAGAGCACTATAACAATTTATGAGATCTTTGTGTAACCGCGTCGCATGTATGATTCGTGAACGGGAAAAATAGAAGTATCTATGGTTCACGATTTTCGACCCTCGGCAGTGCACTGTTTAAATATTTTATTGGATCGGGCCGTACGACCTCGGGATAATTGCGCATGCTAATTATTTGGAAATTCTCCATCATTTATTCTGCTAAAGGCCTTGAAATATAAGTTGCTAAATGGTATCACTGAAATTTAAGTTATAATTATGGAAGAAGGACTTATCTCTTCCTGTTGTTGAACTGACAGTATCATCCATGATATTCATGCTTAGTATAATACTTTAATTACATTATTATTGGCCTAGTAAGTGTCAAGTCGACCCCTCGTCACTACTTCTTTGAGGTTAGGTGGGACACTTACAGGGTACATATTGTTTATGAACTCATACTACGCTTCTATACTTAATAGTACAGGATCTAAGGCAGGTGCATCTGGTTACCAGTCTGGTGCGTAGATTTGATCCTCATCTCGAGACTTCACGGTGAGCTGCCTTCTGAGCCGTCCTGCAGCAGCTGGGGTCTCTCTTATGCTCTATTTTTCTGTCTATTTCTTTTCAGACAGTAGGCTGATACTCTTTTGTATATTCTACTAGATTTTCCACATACTTATGACACCAGATCTTGGTACGTATTAGTAGACTTTGATTTTCAGTTTGGGTTGTAATTCAGTAGTTATAACTATATTTTTAGATGTTTCCGTTTGTTTGCCTTAAAAAAACCTTTAATTACCAAATGTTTTAAAAATAAGTAAAGCTAAACGGAAAATCACTAAGTTGTTCACTGTTGTCTTGTCCAGCAACGGTGTTGGACGCTATCACGGCCTGACATGGAGTTGGGTCGTGACATCACATCCATAAGGAATAATAATTTTTACAGTGACACCATTCACCAATATTTGATCTAATAAAGTATTATTCACATATGCACGGAGAAAAAGAAAACATAAATAAGTAAAAAATGCATTCTTGAATATTCATACAACAACAACAACATACCTAATGTAATCCCATAAGAGGTTGTTTCTGATAGACCCTCGGCAAAATAAACCGACACAATAGAGAAATTAATTATAAGGATCCAAAGCTTAAAATTAGCATAGTAGCATACGCTAGACTAAAAAAATAACAATATAGCAACATTGCGTCGAGGTGAATATATATTTATATATATAGCCCAGTATATGAACTTTCTCGACCAAATCTAAAAAATTTCATTACAAAAAAAATACTTAAGTAAAGACTTTCTTTATCTTCTAAAGGCTGCTACAAATGCTGGGCAAAATATTTAAGGCTGCTACAGATGCTGGGCAAAATATTTATGTTCAGGGGCAGTCTAATATGCAGAAAGTAATAGATGTGCACGAGAAGAGAGTCGGGGTGCAAGTTTGACCTATTGCAGCACTTGCTGAAACAATTGAAAAATCAGCAGGTATTCAGGCCAACGCTGGTGCACAAACATCTCCTTTTAATGCTGCAACTGTTAATTGGAGGGACACGAACATGTTTCAACTTTCTCTAATGAAGATGGACTTAATAAGAGCACAACTGGGAATGATTGGACTGTGGTAATAAAAGCTTCTGCTAGGTAGAACACACCTACAGGTATGAAGATACAGCAGCAAAAGATGAGGGGTTCAGGTGATCGACAAAATGTTCTACAAACTGTCACCAGTCCAAACAGATTTGAAATCCTAGCAGATGAGGAGGGATAAAATATAAACTCTTCAACTTTGAATGATCCTAAATTGTTGCAGCAAATAATTCCAGCTACTACCAGTGACAAACACAAACAAGGCAGTTTGTTCTTTTCTAAGGATTTGAGTGTTCGACGTAATGTTTCAGAGAACAATTTAGCTGGGATGTTAAAGGGTGATCAAGTAATATTTTCCAGCATGCCTAAGCTGCATTTTTTTCAGTTCACATAAACAGGTAGGGATGTTCATTCCAGACTTATTAAGCCATTAAAAGCGTATGAATAAAAGACTTAAGATAAAACATCAATAGGAATACAATAGTCCTTTAAAGATTACTAAGTTCTCTTGAATAGCTAAGGATAGTGAATTATTCTTTGATGAATCTATTGCAGAATGCCTTTTATATCACTATTACTAAAAATCAGTACATCTTTGTCAATCAATAGACTCGGTTCACCGACATAAGTAAATCAGTGTATTTTTCCTAGAATATTACACGGTCAGTTCAAATAGTTTTGGCTCCAGATGGACGTCCCCACTTAATTGAATCAGGCAAAACTATATTTGTGACGTGTGTGTAAAATTTGAGGTCATTCGAACGTGGTTTGATAAGTGTCGGCGTTGGTTGCAGAATTTGGAAGTTTAGAAGTTTCTAGGCTTAAATCCGAGGGTAATTTGGTATTTTGATGTTATTATGGGTGATTCAGAGGTTTGACTAAGTTTGTATGGGGTCATATGACTTGTTGGTACATTTGGTTGAGGTCCCAATGGCCTCGGAGTGATTCCGGGTGGTTAACGAAAGAATTGGAGTTGATAAAATGCAGTTAAAGCTGTTGGTTCTGGTGTCTTCCGAACTTGTGAAGTGGGAACCGCAAGTGCGAGGCTGTAAGAGCGAAGGAAGAGCCACAGGTGCGGCTAAGGGATACCTGGGCTCAGACCACATGTGCGATGGAAATCCCGCATCTGCGGTGGTCACAGAATCAGTTTGGGAGGCGCAGATGCGTAGATGGATCGCATGTGTGGCTTGGGTCCCGCATCTGCGATGACCGCAGATGCGGTCAAGTGATCGCAAAAGCGGAGTCATGATTTTAATTAATGTCCGCAGAAGCGGAGCCCGGTTCGCAGACGCGGTTCCGTAGGTGCGGAACTAGGACCACATGAACGGTTTTAACTGGGTAGAAAACCCCAGCTCGAGGTTTTGTTTTCCATTTTCAATTTTGGACTTGGGGAGCTCGGGAGAGAGGCGATTGTTTGAAGGTTTTCATGGAGGAAGTTGGGATAAGTGCTTCTGTCACGCCCCAAACCTGAAGGGGCATGGCCGGCACCCGGTACCATACTCGGCCCGAGCGTACCACTCTGTAAATGTGAACTCTAGAGGAATAACTCTCAACCTAGGCCAATGAGGCCATATTCTGAATCATCTGAAAATATCGTTTGTCTCATCTAAGGGGTAAACATACCCAAAAACTCATATAGTGTTATACAAACTATACAGGACTTGTCTACAAGCCTCTAGAGATAGTTGAACTGTATCATGGTCGGGACAGGGCCTCGACCTACCCATCAAACCTGTATATATATATAACGGACTCCAAGGTCTAGACCTGGTAACTCCGGGGAAGTGGAGCTTACCAACCAAGCTGATATTTGGCTCTGTCTACTGGGAAGGTCTATCCAGCTGTCTATCAGGACCTGCAGGCATGAAATGCAGCGTCCCCAGCAAAGGGACGTCAGTACAAATAATGTACTGAGTATGTAAGGCAACAGAATAACTGAAAGCTAAAACTGAACTGATGATATAATAACTGAATGTAACTGGGAGTCAAAAATAATATGAAGATATGCTTACCTGTTGATACTGACTCAACTCTCTCCATATAGTATGTAAAATAGTTGTCCGGCCCTATAAGGCTCGGTATGTGTAACTGCCCTGCTGTAGTAGGCTCGCTCATAGGCGCTCGGCCATACTAGGCTATGTATCTCGGCCATTCTGGGCTCGCTCATAGGCGCTCGGCCATAGTATGCTCGGTATATAACTTACCATCTGATCAGAGGTTGCCCAATAGGGGCCTGCCCACCGATTATAGCTCGATGGTGGTAAAAATTACTGTAACACTGTATATATATATATATACTCTCTGCTCTCTTAGCTGAAATAAGACAATATTAAACTGAATATGAAGTCCCGATAAGGGAGAATACTGTAACTTCTGAGACTAGGATAATGTGAATAAATTCAGGAATACAAACTTCTCTTTATGCCTCGTTATCAAACTCATATAGTTACGAGATCATGCTAAAATGAAGAAAGGTTTAGTCTTAACATACCTTATCACAATCTTTCCAATCACCAACTTGAACTCTCCTCTTCTCACCTTAATCTACAATAATGATAATAATACTATCATTAAGTTACGAAAGGTACAACTAACGCACAACGAACGACAAGCTTATTTTGTATTAAAACGGACAGCATCTCCCCTATAATCCTTACTTCCTACAAATTCAAGATAACACCACAACACCAAAAACAACAATAACAACATATATACATTAGTTTCCAACCTTATGCACACCACACAATACTACAAAACAGCCCAACACACCCCAATCTCTTCATACACAAAACGACCACCGTAGTAGTGTCAACAACCCAAAATTGTTACGATGAACAACCAGCCCAACATCCTGCATTTATGTGGTGTTTCTCCACACCCTTCTTCCTCCAAAACTCCACAAAACAGTAGTAAAAAATGCTGCCCAGCAGCACCACAAAACAGTCCATAAAACAGTCCACAAAACAGTCCGCTACAAGTGATTAACTCAAACTCACGGCTTCCGATCACCGTCCCGTGAGTTCTTACAAATATAGAACGACTTACTATGCATATACAGCAGAAAAAAATAAATGAAAGAGAGCAGTAAACTTACCTTATGTGTTGGATAACTCAGCTCCTATCTTGGTTCTTCAAACTCTAGGTTTTACCTCCAACTAGAACTTGAAAGGGAGAGAAAATCAATTGGGGTTTGGGGGAAATTTTTGGGAGAAGTTTTGCAGAGATTAAGTCTGGTTATTTTTCTCTATTATCAACCTAATATATGAAGGGGATAAGACTTTAAAAAGTCCTCTTTGAATGACCCGAACTGGCCCATTTTTGGACGACCCGAAGAGGCCCATTTTTGGATTTTCGTTTAAGCAAGTAGGTGACAGTCTGTGCAGTCTCGGAAACACTCTCATATCTCTCTACTCTGATATCGTATTGACAAACAGTTTAATGCGTTGGAAAATAGACTCATAGATCTTTAATTTGATGGGTGGAACACCCCATAACTCTACTTATATTGGGAGAAAATTCCAGTTACATTGGACCCAAAGTTTCAATAAAACGTATGAACATAACTTGTGATCACTTTCATCGACTTTTGTTCCACCACTCGCTTGACCTCAAAATATAACACACGACTATCATACGAATAAAATAACTCATAACATAACCTCCTTATCATGTTAAACACCCTGGTCTCCCTCCAAAAGTACATGCTATAACATTCCTCATTTTGTCGATTTTCGACGAAATATTATGTTTTTCAATTCCTTTAGCTTTTGAATCTTCCAACCATCTTTGTACTTTTTATTCATGATCTTTAATATTTGTAACCTCCGAGGTAATATGATTAACTTACTTTGTAAACTTTTCAAATATGATTTCATTTCTTAGCTTACATCAATATACTTACGACGTACTCGTACGTACGAAAACATAGGTTGTAACATCATTTTCCCCTTTGGAACATTCGTCCTCGAATGTTGACTGGTGCACATATCAGTCTCATAACCTATAGCTCTCATAAATAATTTATTGCTGGCCTTTCCATCTAGGCAACTGTTCTATGAATAAATTCATAGGCCCGGGCATTCCCCCCTTTAGGCCTCTTTCTGACACCACGACTTATGGTCTGAATCCTTCCAACCTCGTAATTATTGCGACCTTCTGTCATGTATCCTGTACGAATTTTTCCTTGTATATGTGCCTATGTGACTCTTCTGTTCCTTTTCCTCCAGCTTTTAGCCAATCTCTAGGCCTCACTTTGGGAACATATATAGAACTATGACAAGTTGTTCCTCCTGGTAGGTGTAGTAAAGTTCTTTGCTCGGTAATTTGTCAAACTTACGACTGTTGCGATATCTTGTTTCGTAGCCTTGTAAATATATCCTATTGTCTTTACTACATCTAGGTAGGTTATACTACACTATCACACTTACTTCAGTTTATTATTGGCGAGGTTTGCTACCCAACTCCATGTTATCTCTCGCTTCTTATCCTATATGTATAAATCTAAGTCCTTTAGTTCTTCCTCATTACTGTTCATCTTTAAAATGAAGGCCTGATATCATCTCATACTTTGGAATTTTTATCTGCCTATTGTTGATTCACCTTAATGTTGATCTATAATCTACCACTGATAAATTGAAACCTCTTATGTAATACATTGTCCTTAGGGATCACGTCTCATCAGGGAACATCTGAAGTTATTTGCTCGATCCACCTAGGGGCGATACTATACTTCAATAACCGTATTTCATCTCATCCCAATGTGATTCATCTTATGAGGGGTATTCTAATCTCATGTGATTCATGAAAGCCCTTCTTTTTGAATCATTAACCAATCAATGGCCTTAACGCCATCCTCTTATCTATCACAATTACACCCTTATTCTACTACCAGGGCAACATTTCATCTCTTCAAATTGCTCATAGTCTTAGACTCCTCTGAGTTCATTCAGGCTATACTGAGCTTTCTTTTTTTTATAACTTACGGAAACCATCAGCTCTCTTATTTTGATGGGCTTAATTTTGAGGCCTTACATATTCTCGTCACCTTCTCAATAATCTTGTTGCTCTACCATACTTTAGCTTGCGACCTACACATATCTATTTATAGTACTCATAACCTTCCTTTAACTTTCTAGCACCATACATTTCCTTATGTTATTCAGGAACTTCAAGCGGGACATCAAATTGTCCCTAACTCTTCTTTACTCTCTTAACTAGACCTCTCGGTACTTGGAAACTATAGGCTAGAAGATATGTCCCTGACAACACCACTATCATTTGTGGGTACTGAATCATGGTGCTTCTAGCCCGCTATCTGATGTATGGACTATTCACAACCTTCTACATTTTAGCATTTCATACCTTCTTAACCTTTACCTTACTTAGCTTTTAATCTCGCATTGTATCTTTTGTCTTTTTCATAACCTCCCTTCCACATAGGTAGAATTCACTGCCACCTCTTGAAGCTCTACTATAAACTTGCACCTCTAGTGCGTACACAATCCGGTGGGAGCTTCATACTTACTCCTTATGAGACTGGTACTTTTTTTCCTAGCTTTATTGTAGAGCCATTATAGAATATGGCTGTTGTACTATCTCTCTTGTACCTCTAATGTTAAGAATGATTTTGCAATGTTCAGACTCCTAATTCAGTTAGCTGATGTAACTCGTTAGTTTCTTCTTCTCTCCCAGCCTTTAAGTAGGCTTAAGCTATCTTCCGATCTGCTGCTTAGGGTATTATTACTTTCTCCTTTGGTGTACGCCATGGAACATCCATAATATAATCTTCTAATAATTCAAGCCTTTGTTTGTGAGGTGGACTCAATTCTTTTTGTTTTAACTTTACACCGGCATCTCCTATAGCTGTAGGAATGTCAACATATATGTTGAATGGATAATACTCTGAAATGTTAAGTGCGGTCATAACATAACTAACTCTGGGTCATTGATTTAATAATTCCTTTCGTGCCTTCTCAGTTTTCTTTAAAAGTGCGCAATTACTTCTCTTGGTCGTTCTGCCACTTATTGCATGAATACTTGGCTTATCGTAGTGCCAACACCTATTAGAATTTTGTGCAACTCATATGATCTCAAATATTTCTTTTGATTTTTACTTCCCGTTCATTAGCCACGATAGGTGCCACTTTCTTATGAAGTGTATACAATATTGTAGTGAGACTGCTGTTACAAGATCATTTCTTCTTTAGGTCACTATGCTTATGTTGAAGCCTTCTTCCTTATTTCCTCAGCTAGTCTTTTGTTGTAGCACTTAGGGAAGACCCTCTGACTCTTGTAGAGCTGGGAGCTTTTTACATCGTATACCCGACGAAAGATTTGATGTACTGACTCGCCAATAATTATCCTTAGTTACTTATCTCTGCACCCTTATGCTCGTAGAGTTACTTCTGCACTCGAATTTTTATTATCTCATCAGTGGCACTCTCTCTTTTATTTCCATAACACTTATACGGTACCTTTTACTGCCTAACTCCTATCAGAATATTCCTCAAGGATTACGATGTCGTATCTACGAGACCGAATTTCCTATGCGGGGTTTCACTTCATTTATCTTTCATGATCTACTGATTTATCTGAGACATCTTGTCTAGCCATGACTAGGTTCTTCATGCATTCCTGAATGAACTACTAACTACTTGTCAGTGCATGCTCAAATGTACATTCTGGGTAACCTCTCTTGGATTATGTCTTATGTCTTAACTTAATTTTTGCATTGTCTCCTAATGTATCAAGTGTTCATTCGCACTTATTTATCAATAACATCTGGTGTGTGAACCCTTGCTGCCTCTCCCCGACGTCGTGCTTGCATAATGTTCTGGACTCGTATCATGTCTGTAGGATCTGAATAAATGCAATATCATTCCTTTCACCATTTACTGCATTCTTCCTTTACTATTCCATAGTTACCTGAACCACTTAACTCTGACTTAATACCATATTATACCATCTTTTCCCCTTTAGGGGAGTATTAACATGTAATGCTATGAAGACTTACTTATAAATATTTTACCTCTTCATCTTCGACGTCTTTTCACGTCTTTATTGATTCTTACTTGCCTTGCAGTAACCCTTATGTATCAAGGATAATTGAATATCTTACACACGACGGTATCAAATACCTAGTGTAACTGGAACACTTAGTCCCTTAAGATTAACTTTGCTCAAAGTTCTTGCTTTAGGGAAGCGTCTTCTTGAGTGACCTTTGAAGGTTATTCTTCTGTTGTCGATTGTATTATTGCTGGAATGCGATATTTGAAATTCTCTTGATGTCAACTATCATCACCTCATTTGATCCCTAATTGATGTTCAATTTATCTTGCTCACTAGTCTATGCTAATTTCTATTACTCTGGGGGTCTAAATTATTTTGTCTTTGTAATCACATTGGACGCACCAACTCATTTCTCGAAATGAGAATATGACTTTTGGCCTATACTCTTTTATTGTCTCAAGACCTGTCACCTCTTGTTTTTTTTTTGTTTTTTTTTCACTTGACTATAGACTCTGTCATCATATCATATTTTGATTTATCGTTATCACCCATTTATCACATCTTACTCATAATACTTCATTTCTCTCTTCTTATTCTCCTGCTAATGCTTCTGTTTATCGCATTATTCTGAAAACTTAAACAAAACATTGTTTCACTTTTAGCTCCCGTGGCTCAATCCACCATTTCGGGTTACTCTAACCCAAGTTGGATCTTGATATCCCATCCTTCTCTTAAACTATATATGTTAGATCCCATAGGGCATAACTGAGATGGGTGTGGCCAATTGTACATACCTCTATTTCTGTTGAAGGTAACTTAGAATCCTTTTATTTCTCTGCCTGATGTGGAAATTCGGACAGTCTTCATTAACTAGGTACCTCGTACCCTTCTTGACCTTGCTTCTGTTACATGTTGAAACTTATACTTTTACCTTATGATACTCCCATGGCCTGCTATTCACTGGGTATGTTAGATATTCCCGTCTTAGGGTAAATGGGAAATTCGCACATATGGTAAGCACAATCTAATAGGGTCTCAAACAGGGCCACGTAATCAAGAATTCTCTCTCTACTAATGCTTTTACCTACTATTGTATTATACCTTTAGCTAGCTATAATTTTTCTAATTGAAAGCATCGCTATATCATTGGCAAACATAAGCTTTGACTCGAACTCTTATGACTCAGCTCTATAGCACGATTTGGATTTGAATGAAGGGTAACAAACTCCTAAATGCCTTGTAGCCTCCTGCTTATAAGTGTGGTGCACAACACACCCATAAACAAAACTCTACTAGACAGGGCTTATAGACTCCCTAGGATAGAACTGCTCTGATACCAAGTTTGTCACGCCCCAAACCTGAAGGGGCGAGGCCGGCACACGGTACCATACTCGGCCCGAGCGTACCACTCTGTAAATGTGAACTCTAGAGGAATAACCCTCAACCTAGGCCGATGAGGCCATATTCTGAATCATCTGAAAATATCGTTTGTCTCATCTAAGGGGTAAACATACCCAAAAACTCATATAGTGTTATACAAACTATACAGGACTTGTCTACAAGCCTCTAGAGATAGTTGAACTGTATCATGGTCGGGACAGGGCCTCGACCTACCCATCAAACCTGTATATATATAAAATGGACTCCAAGGTCTAGACCTGGTAACTCCGGGGAAGTGGAGCTTACCAACCAAGCTGATATTTGTCTCTGTCTACTGGGAAGGTCTATCCAGTTGTCTATCAGGACCTGCAGTCATGAAATGCAGTGTCCCCAGCAAAGGGACGTCAGTACAAATAATGTACTGAGTATTTAAGGCAACAAAATAACTGAAAGCTGAAACTGAATTTATGATATAATAACGGAATGTAACTGGGAGTCAAAAATAATCTGAAGATATGCTTACCTGCTGATACTGAATCAACTCTCTCCATATAGTATGTAAAATAGTTGTCCGGCCCTATAAGGCTCGGTATGTGTAACTGCCCTGCTGTAGTAAGCTCGCTCATCGGCGCTCGGCCATACTAGGCTCTGTATCTCGGCCATTCTGGGCTCGCTCATAGGCGCTCGGCCACAGTAAGCTCGGTATATAACTTACCATCTGATCAGAGGTTGCCCAATAGGGGCCTGCCCACCGATTATAGCTCGATGGTGGTAAAAATTACTGTAACATTGTATATATATTTATACTCTCTGCTCTCTTAGCTGAAATAAGACAATATTAAACTGAATATGAAGTCCCGATAGGGGAGAATACTGTAACTTCTGAGACTAGGATAATGTGAATAAATTCAGGAATACGACCTTCTCTTTATGCCTCGTTATCAAACTCATATAGTTACGAGATCATGCCAAAATGAAGAAAGGTTTAGTCTTAACATACCTTATCACAATCTTTCCAATCACCAACTTGAACTCTCCTCTTCTCACCTTAATCTACAACAACAATAATAATACTATCATTAAGTTACGAAAGGTACAACTAACGCACAACGAACGACAAGCTTATTTTGCATTAAAACGGACAGCATCTCCCCTATAATCCTTACTTCCTCCAAATTCAAGATAACACCAAAAACAACAATAACAACATATATACATTAGTTTCCAACCTTATGCACACCACACAATACTACAAAATAGCTCAAGACACCCCAATCTCTTCATACACAAAACGACCACCGTAGTAGTATCAACAACCCGAAATTGTTACGATGAACAACCAGCCCAACATCCTGCATTTATGTGGTGTTTCTCCACACCCTTCCTCCTCCAAAACTCCACAAAACAGTAGTAAAACACGCTGCCCAGCAGCACCACAAAACAGTCCATAAAACACTCCACAAAACAGTCCGCTACAAGTGAATAACTCAAACTCACGGCTTCCGATCACCGTCCCGTGAGTTCTTACAAATATAGAACGACTTACTATGCATATACAGAAAAAAAAATGGATGAAAGAGAGAAGTAAACTTACCTTATTTTTTGGATAACTCAGCTCCTATTTTGGTTCTTCAAACTCTAGGCTTTACCTCCAATTAGAACTTGAAAGGGAGAGAAAATCAATTGGGGTTTGGGGGAAATTTTTTAGGAGGAGTTTTGCAGAGATTAAGTCTGGTTAATTTTCTCTATTATCAACCTAATATATGAAGGGGATAAGAGTTTAAAAAGTCCTCTTTGAATGACCCGAACTGGCCCATTTTTGGACAACCCGAAGAGGCCCATTTTTGGATTTTCGTTTAAGCAAGTAGGTGACAGTCTGTGCAATCTCGGAAAAACTCTCATATCTCTCTACTCTGATATCGTATTGACAAACGGTTTAATGCGTTGGAAAATAGACTCATAGATATTTAATTTGATGGGTGGAACACCCCATAAATCTACGTATATTGGGAAACAATGCCAGTTACATTGGACCCAAAGTTTCAGTAAAACGTATGAACATAACTTGTGATGACTTTCATCGACTTTTGTTCCACCACTCGCTTGACTTCAAAATATAACACACGACTATCATACGAATAAAATAACTCATAACATAACCTCCTTATCATGTTAAACACCCTGGTCTCACTCCAAAAGTACATGCTATAACATTCCTCATTTTGTCGATTTTTGACGAAACATTATGTTTTTCAATTCCTTTAGCTTTTGAATCTTCCAACCATCTTTGTACTTTTTGTTCATGATTTTCAATATTTATAACCTCCGAGGTAATATGATTAACTTACTTTGTAAACTTTTCAAATATGATTTCATTTCTGAGCTTACATCAATTGACTTACGACGTACTCGTACGTACGAAAACATGGGTTGTAACAGCTTCTAACCCATATTGGTCTAATTTTCGTGAATCTATGGCTTTATTTATCATTTAATTAGAAATTTGAATTGGAAATTTGGGGATTTAGGGCTTGGGAATTGGAGAGTGAACTTTGGGGTTTTGGAGGGGCAATTGAGGTCGGATTTTGGTAAATTCTTTATGACTAGACTCGTGAGTGAATGGACATTCGGGTATTGTGACTTTTGGTGGATTTTGAGACGTGGGCTCGGGGGCCGGGTTTGAGTCGAATTCAGATTTTGACTCTAATTTGATAGTTTTCTTGTGGAGTTGCCTCATTTAGCCTATATTGATTGTATTGTATTTCTTGTGGATAGATTCGTGACGTTTGAAGGACAATTTGAGAGGCTAGAGCATTGCGGACTAGGATTTTTGCTCGGTTCAAGGTAAAAATGCTTTCAAACTTGGTTCTGAGGGTTTGAAACCCCAAATTTTGTGTTATGTAATGGTATTGAGGTGACGCACATGCCAAGTGACGGGCATGCGGGCGTGCACCATGATAATTGTGACCTGGGTGATTCCATGGCACCATTTAGTGACTCTATCTTGTTGATATCCATGCTTTCTTCATGTGATAAAGTTATTGAGCTATAAATTATGCTATATATCATGTTTAGGCTTTATGCTAGTATTGTTGAGACCCTTAATGATCGAGTATTGCTGTCATCTCATTATTTTTATTAATATTCTGTACTCAATCATGTTCATGCATTTTTATATCATATCTCAGTCTCAGTTAGTTATTGAATCATCATATCATTGTCCGGGTTGTTTTCATGACATTGTAAGTCCATGGGTGAGACTGGAGAAATTGATAACTGAGTGAGGCCGAGAGCCTAGTTATGAGTGACAGTTATGGGATCGGGCTGCATGTTGTAGCGGTTATTCTGATGATTATGATAGCGCTTGGGCTGTAGGAGCCCCTTCAGAGTTTGTAACATACCCCCAGTGAGCGCAGATGATATTATTGAGGGATGGATTTCCCTGGACATGGATTTGTCCGAAGTACTTGATACCTGGAGATGGATTTCTCCATAGGGTTGGATTGCCCTTTTTCCTTGGTACTGGTGACTTATAGTCAGTGTTGCATATGTTCCCGGATGGATTTCCCTGGGCCGGATGGCCATATACAGTACCGAGTGGTCGAATACTTGACAGTGGGGCAAATGGTGAATTTCATACTGTCTGTGCATTGGCATGTAGAGATAGCTGAGTTGTATACCTTACACTGTTCAGACCTGTATTTCCTTTACTGTTCTGAGTTGTATATTTGACTTGAAAGCATGCCTATGTTTCTGCACATTTATTTCTATTATACCTGTTGAGGTTGAGTTCGCCACTACCTTTAAGTCCAAAGTTTGGACTTGTTACTTACTGATTTGGTGTACTCACGTTACTCCCGGCACCTCGTGTGCAGATCCAGGCGACTCTGTTCGCGACGGCGGTTGCTTATTGATGTTCCCAGAGTTTGGAGACTGTCGAGGTAGCTGCTCTATGTTCGCAGGCCTTGACTCTCCTTCGTTATCATTGATGTATTTTCAGTTATTTCCTTTAGACCTTGTAGTGGTATGTATTCCGAGTAGACGCTCATGTACTCAATGACACCCTGGTTTTGGGCTGGATTGTATTACTTTGGGATTTCTTCTGCTTCAAAAAGTTTTCTTAAAATGTTAAATGCTTCCATTAAATGTTTTCAAACTTATTGTTGTTGTGTGGGGTTAGTTGAGTTGAGGCTGGCCTAGTTCCATGATAGGCGACATCACGATGGTTGATTTTGGGTCGTGACAAGTTGGTATTAGAGCCTAAGTTACATAGGTCTCACGAGTCATGAGTGGGTTTAGTAGATTCTTGCGGATTAATACTGAGACGTCTGTACTTATCTTTGAGAGGTTGTAGAACCTTTAGAAAAATTCCACATTCTTGAATTCTTTTCGTGCGAATCTGTTGATTTGGTAACTAAACTTGTGTTGTTCATTCTCTCACAGATGGTGAGGACTCGCACTATCGGGCAGGATGGACAGCCACCAGTACCACCAGCTAGGGCTGCAAGAGGGCGAGGGCGCGGTAGAGCCTGCAGTAGGGGCAGAGGTGCAGCCCTCACAATAGCTGGGGCAGTACCTGCAGATCTACCAGTTTCCCCAGATCAGGACCAGATTCCAGTTGTTGATGCACCAGCTCAGGCACCACCTGTGCCTATTGTGATTCCAGGCCTTCAGGAGGCCTTATCTCATATTCTGACCGCGTGTACCAGTCTTACTCAGGCGGTCTCTGTTCCGGCCGCAGCAGCCACTTCTCAAGATGGGGGAGGTGCTCAGACTCCCGCTGCCCGCACACCAGAGCAGGTGGTACAGGGATTCCAGACACTGGGGGCGCCACCATCCCAGCCGGTTACAGCTGCTCAGGACTATGTGGTTCCTGCTATGCCTGAGTATGAGTAGAGTAGATTGGAAAGGTTTGGAAGACTCCAGCCTCCATCTTTCAGTAGTGGAGAGGGTGAGGATGCACAGGGTTTCTTGGATAGGTGTCAGAGGATACTTTGTATAGCAGGTATTCTGGAGACCAGTGGGGTCTTATTCACTACTTTTCAGTTCTCTGATGCTGCATTCAGTTGGTAGGAGGCTAACGAGAGGCGTAGGCCGGTCGGCGCAACACGTTTTACTTGGAAGCAGTTCTCGATTATCTTTCTAGAGAAGTTCGTGCCTCAGTCCCGCAGAAAGGAGTTGCACATGCAGTTTGAACTGCTTCGTCAGGGTGATATGTCTGTGATACAGTATGAGAAGCGATTCTCGGAGTTGGCCCGTCATGTTATCTGGTTGGTTCCCACAGACAGGGAGAGGATTAGGAGGTTTATTGATAGCCTCACTTATCAGCTGCGGTTACTTATGACCAGAGAGAGAGTGTCTGGTGCTACTTTTGATAAAGTTGTCGACATTGCTCGACAGATTAAGATGGTTCGCAGTTAGGAGCGGGTCGAGAGGGAGGCCAAAAGGCCTTGTGGACAGGGAGGATTTAGTGGTGCTCCTTTTGGGGGCTAGTTATAGGACGGTAGAGGTCGTCCTTTCAGGCATGCTCAGACGGCTCGCCCAGTGCACCATCCGGCCATGGGCCCCATGGTTATCAGCAGGGCCAGACATCATTCGGTGCGCTACCAGCTCAGAGTTCATCCCATGCACCATCATCTCAAGGTTCATCTGTGTCAGGACCTTCTAGCGGTTATTCTAGTGCTCGAGGTTCCCTTCAGTCCCCAATGGCCGGTAGAGGTTTATTTGAGTGTGGGGATTTTGGTCATATCAAGAGGTATTGTCCCCGCCTGACGGGAGGTTCATCTGAGCAAAGGAGGAAGCCTTCAACTTCAATACCAATTCCTTGACCACCCACCCAGCCACCTAGGGGTGGAGCTCAGTCAGCTAGGGGTCGCCCGAGAGGGGGAGGCAGATCAGGGGGTGGCCAGGCCCGTTTCTATGCCCTCCCTGCCATACCAAATACTATTACTTCAGATGTTGTGATTACAGGTATTGTCTCAGTTTGTCACAGAGATGCCTCTGTATTATTTGACCCTGGTTCCACTTATTTATATGTTTCCCTTATATTTCGCTCATTTTTTGGATATGCTCCTGAGCCTTTAGCCTCATCTGTTCATGTATCTACTCATGTGGGCGATACAATTATTGTGGACCGCATATATTGGTCATGTGTGGTGACTATTGGGGGTTTGGAGACCCCGGTTGACCTTTTGCTGCTCAGTATGGTTGATTTTGATGTGATATTGGGTATGGATTGGCTGAATCCATGTCATGTTGTTCTAGATTGTCACGCTAAGGCCGTGACATTGGCGATGCCGGGGTTGCCAAGGGTTGAGTGGAGAGGTTCTATAGACTATGTACCTAGTATGGTGATTTCATATTTGAAGGCTCAGTGTATGGTTGAGAAGGGTTATCTATCCTATTTGGTTTTTGTGAGGGATGTTAGTGTAGAGACCCCTACCGTTGATTCTGTCCCAGTGGTACGTGATTTTTCCGGATGTGTTTCCTGCAGACATGTCGGGCATGCCTCCTGACAGGGATATTGACTTTGGTATTGATTTGGTGTCGGGCACTCAGCCCATTTCTATCCCATCGTATCGTATGGCACGGGCGAAGTTGAAGTAGTTGAAAGGACAACTTTAGGAACTCCTTGATAAGGGGTTTATTCGGCCTAGTGTGTCACCCCGGGGTGCACCGGTTCTATTTATGAAGAAGAAGGATGGTTCCATGAGGATGTGTATTGATTACAGGCAATTAAACAAGGTCACAGTCAATAACAAGTATCTTTTGCCTTGTATTGATAATCTATTTGACCAGCTTCACGGAGTGAGGGTGTTCTCCAAGATTGATTTGACGTCTAAGTATCACCAGCTAAAGATTCGGGATTCGGATATTCTTAAGACAGCTTTCAGGACCCGATATGGCCATTATGAGTTATTAGTGATGTCTTTTGGGGTGACCAATGCCCCAGCAACGTTCACACATTTTATGAATAGTGTATTCCAGCCCTGTTTGGACTCATTCGTTATTGTATTCATTGATGAGATCCTGGTGTACTCTCGTAGCCAGGAGGAGCATGCTCAGTATCTGAGGATTGTATTACAGAGATTGAGAGAGGAGAAGCTTTATGCAAAGTTCTCCAAGTGTGACTTTTTTCTCGGTTCAGTAGCATTCTTGGGGCACGTGGTGTCCAGTGAGGGTATTCAGATGGATCCGAAGAAGATAGAGGCGGTGCAGAATTGACCTAGACCGTCCTCAGACACAGAGATTAGGAGTTTCCTTGGTTTGTATCACGCCCCAAACTCGGGGAGCGTGACAGGCGCTAAGTCGAGAGAACCCGGTCGAGCAAGCCTGTTAGATTTCCTTCTACCCAAACTCATCCATGAATAAAGAGGCGATGTACTCCATTAATCAACACTGAAAAAAATTAATTAATAACTTCCATTTCATTCCCTTTAGCAGCTTCATTTATAAATTCTAAAATATTACGAGTTTATAGAATTAATGAAAAACATGATTTACAAGTACTAACATTTCTAGTTCGATTCCCAACATCAACCATAACCCACAACCTGTCTACGAAGCCTCTAAGTACAATAGAAGAGTAATATGGAAATGCCGGTAACAAGGCCCCGGCTATACCTCAAAACACAGTACATGAGAAACAAAAGATACACGACCCCGAAATGAAGTGGGGCTCACCAAACTAGCTGAAAAGAGTGTGCTGCTATCACTGATCAATATCGCCTGCTGTAGAAGCACCTGCATCCATTAAAAATGCAGCACCCCCGGCAAAAGGGACGTTAGTACTGTCGAATAGCACTAGTATTGATAGCTAAAAATCCTCTTTCAAAATAGAATGCCCATATAAGAAAAGGAAACACATAGAAACAACAAGTCACAATCAACAATATCAAAACTTCCAGTTAAAACATAATAATTTTCAAAATACGAACTTCATATATAATTTTGGTTGGGATATCATTTGCACCGATATACCACTATCTTTGTTAGCACGGAGTTTGATCATGCCCGATCGGCTAGGTCATATCCCCACGGACAATGTGGTTTGGCAGGTGATGCGAAAGAAAGTTGTTACCAAGAGTAGTACCACCATGTGCACAACATGGCGTCTGATCTCCACCCGATCAGCTAGGCCGCCTTCCCACATATGCCGTGTGGGTTGAATTTTTCAATCCACAACGGTTCCAGTTTCTTCCCAATTAAGGGGAATAATATCACAATCCACCCCTACAACGGCACGTGTAGTTTCAGGTGTGGGCCTAATGACCCACCCTTCCTCGATTTTGCTAATGATGCTCCCAAAAACATTTTTTTTATTTGATTTGCAAACAGAAATATCATAAATACAATTGTACTCACCTCAACATCTTTCACATTGTATAAATTCTCATTAGTATTTCCAGTCATTCACAACGATAATATTTCCTTGGCTCATTAGGCCATTCACATGATTCTTTATTCCTGGCACGATGGCCATATTTCATATTCCACACTTTCACCTCTTTCAATTTCAAAGATCACCATCAAATATCAACATATAGAAAATTTCAGAAATAATATACTTCCAATCCATTTGAAATGGGAACTTCAAACACAAATGGTTTCTTCCCAAAGAATGAGGCATACTAACCAACAATAGAAACACACATGAAAAATCATAAACAGTCAATACACCGTTTACTCTTGCAACACTCTTCCCCAGAAATCACAATGTACAATTTCAACATATGCGTATATAGAACTCAAATCACACTAGATATATTTATAAAGCAAAGCATTAGTTAAAGCCACCACTAATGGGAATGAATTGAGTACAAAAGCTTTTAGGCAATTCTATCTTCGAAGTCATTTGTTTAAACAATTGAGTCGAGGCTTATTTCATATTCTTTATCGCATCCTCTAAAATCATATACCCTACTAGCCACAATATAACTAAAATTCTTGGCACGTTGGCCACACTCTATTTCTTCAATCCGCTTATTTCTTTTTCAAGCATCTTTAAAGATTATCAACAACAAGACACTTCCAATCAAGTCTTTAGGTATACATATGAGCAATTATGAGTCTTAAGCATATCGAGTTTTTCTCACCCAATTGGTATACTAGTTCTCATTTAAAACACGACTCAAAGCCACAACCTTTTAATACGCAAACCATACTTTGAACATCTATCTTTCGACATAAGGCTCATTAGGAATAAACAAGTTTATAGGGAATAACCCGGAATATAGAAGTTAGGAATCTCGAGCCAATCATACTTGATCTTACGGAAACATTATGGATATCTATTCTAATAGGGAAAGTTTAGCCAACATACCTTGCTTTGAGCTTTCCTTAAATTACTACAACGTTCCGGAAATTCTAGCAATCCCAATCTATTTTGAGACATAACAAAAATTGAACCATTATTAGGAAGATATTCGTGATCTCATCTCATTTGAGCATTTTATCAAACACTAGGTGTACAAATCTAACTACAAGGTTCTTCTACAAGATTTCCTTCACTCCACAACCCAATCTTTACTTATTTAAGCTCAACAATCTTCCCACAAACTTTATTAGTACAAGAATGTATAAATAATACTCTTATACCCAAAAATCATGCTCCAAATCAACCATCTTTAACCCAAATTCGAAATTGGAAACTAGTGTATGGAACCTTACCTCTTAGATGAAGATCTTATTATTAGCTTCCTTGATTCTTGAAGATTGGTGCAAGATTGGATGATTATAATATTAGGTTCCCTCCTTCTCTCTCTAAAATGCTCTTACCTCTCTCTAAAACCCTCAGAAAACACCCCAAAATAAACCACAAAGCCTATTTATCAAATTGAGGTCGGGTTATGAAAAGAGGAAAATTAACCCTCCGAATTCAACAATGCGGTGACACAATGGACCTCACAATTGGTGTGCGGGTTGTACCATGGTTGCAAAATTCGGTGCCCAGAACTGGGCTGTTCTGGTCCATTCTGCGACTAGTTTGCAGTCGCATAACGATTTTGTGATCACAGAATTGGTCGAAGAATCGCATTCTAGCAGCCTTTTGTAATTTGGTCATAACTTCTTGTAGGAATGTCCAAATGATGAACGGTTTGAAGCATTGGAAACTATCCTCAAAGGGATTTAATTAGATAGGTAAATACACCATATAACTCTTCCTATCAAGATAGCTATGATCATTTGGAATTAGGTCTCGTGCGAACTCACTTGAAACTTTATTCCATCATAAATATTTCAACTTGACTTAGCCATGGGGCTCTTCTTAGACCATAAACTATTCTTAATGCACCTCATACATATATTATAATTATCAATTGATATCATTCATATAATAGTCCTTGTCTACACATAAAATAATATAATTAGCGCACATCGACTTTATTAATAGTGCTTAAGTACTTCGAAATTTTTCGGGGTGTTACATTCTCCCCCACTTAAGAACATTCGTCCTCGAATGTTTTACAAGTCCCTTATAAGAATAGAGTTACCATCATTTTACCTCCAACCGTTATACATAGGCACTTATGACTACCTCGGTCTTATACGTTCTTTCCAAAATTTCAACTTACTTATGGACCTTAAGATCTGGCAATCTTTACAAATTCTTAAAACTTTCGACAGAGGTTCCCCTGTAACTGGTCCTATCCACCGGTCAGAGAATCCCAGAAATCAATCCTAACAATATATCCATTACTCAACAATGCATCACAGTATATATCAACAGCACATATCTCAACATTAGGGCATTACATTGACAAAAGTGGTATCTTTACATGTAATGTACACATTTAAACCATAATGCAAAGAAGGTATGTTTTTGAACCACAACCATTTGGCTCTACAAACAAGTGAGAACATTTCCTTTCCTCACCACTTTCGTCCTATGAGGTTATATCCTTGACTCACAGACTTAGCCATAGCACTTGACGGAGGCAATCTTAACTTCCGGACTTATCTAACAAGGATAGCAAATAGTTGCTCCTCATAATCCAATTATCCATTAACTTCACCCTCTTAGACATAGATACATGAAACACCGGGTACATGGAGAACAATAATAGGGAAACATCATACTCATAGTTTGGCATATTTCCTTTCAAGATTTTATAGGGTCTAATGTGACTATATATACTTTACCTTACTTAACAATTCACACAATATATTCATAGAGAAATCTTTAGAATAACCCGTTCACTTTCTTCCATTCTAAATTTCTACGCCGAACACCCAAACTAAAACTTTGGCGATCTCCAACAATTAGTCTAAGATCTGCTAGCTTGAATATGACCATAAAATTTTCTATCCAATATATTTGATCACGGGATGATGCTTCTTCTTTGACATGTTTGAACCTTCAACCCCATAGGTTTAGTATAAATAGGAATAATAAGGTTCGAGATTGGGCTGGAACTATTTAAGAATCCATCAACATGCTGAGCACGGCATTTCTTAAGGTTATATCCTAAGAGACATGAAGGTCACTACCAATAGCGCTGACATGGTAATTTGTTGTGGTGAAATCATTGGTTCAACAAACGCGTCATAGAGTTGCCTAGTAGGCATTGATAATATGGGAACCATGTTCATGATTCTGAGATTTAAAAGAAATGAGTCATAAAAAAAAGGACAGCAACAATTGTTTCATTCCATATGTTCCTTGTTCGGCAATAGTAAGCCTCAAAGAGAAATGGCCAAGTACATGACACCAGTCGTCTCCTGGATTGTAGGGAAAATCATTTTAACTTGAAGTGAGAATATTCCAGCACCCTAAATGTGATATGGGTTTCAAAATACATGAAGTTTCATTATGCTCTTAATAGTAAGTAGCACAAGGAATCTATGCCACAAGACTACACGGATGAAAAAGAAGTTGAACACTTGTGATATTATTATCATTCTAACAGCTTAACCCCTTTCCGATAGTTGATCATATATGAGAGAACTAGAGATACGATAAATTTGTCCTTCAATTCAGTATGCTCATCACAAGGCCGCTTAACTTTCAACCTCACACAAGTGGAATCATGTAACCAGGACATCTTAAAGTTGGGATGAAATCATGTATTGGTTAGAGAGAATGAACGCTCTGCTATGAGCTATGAGCTACGAACACTTTGCCACAATAATTCTCAAGTTGCAATACTGGGCCACTTCATGTGCAACTACAATACTAGTAACAATGTTAGTTACCCACTGAAGCAGGATCTAGGTGGACATGAAAGTGATAATGAGATGGGAGAACAAATAGATCTTCCTGTGGTAAATTTGTGAAAACCTCAAATTTCTCAAAAACTTTATGCGGACAAGTGGCCCCTTTCAATTGACATGTACGCACATGATAGGTGCTAAGATATGCTCTCATGTTACTAGACTATGGAAAGGATTCATGATAATACTCACAGAGGAGTAGGGTGACTGTTCAAGCCATATGAGCCACTTATACCGGAGAATGAAAGAGTTTATTAAGAAGGATCTCAATACTAGGTTGTCTTACATTAGATATGATACCACGTCGGTAATTATTACTATGGTGCGTGCATAGGCACAAATGAGCAGATGTTATTCATTCAAAGCAAAAGGTTCCGTAAGAAATTCATCAGATATAGTCCCATGTTGGGAAGTTAGGAAAGCAAGTGGGAAGTATTAATCCTAGAGTTATAACTCAATTTAAGGACATAATTATAGAGCTCAATTCCTCAAGAGGTTGTAAACAAGAGAATTTGTGATAGAGTGGCTTCACCAATAATGCGTCTCATTCAAAGAGTAGATATAGAGAATGACTCAGAAAGTTGTTCCGGTTCTATCCCAACTTATATAGTAACATAAGGAGTGACATATGACAAAGTGGAACCGGGATCAATAAAAGCATACACATCATGAGATTGGACAGTCAATATACCTGTAACTACATCTGGAGAAGCCTCAAACTTTTGATGCCTCCTCATAGTATAAAACCTGTTGGGCCCTCCCGAGCTCTGAATACCACCCCTAGCTGCTCCATGCCCTGCGGGGGGTATAGTGCCTCTAGCTGGGGGAGGCACTGTGTTTGTAGTAGCTACAGAACTGGCTGGCTGGGCCATACCCATGCCCAAGCTCTGACGAGACAAATAACAATCTCTTTGAAAGTGATCCATCATACCACACTTGTAGCATACTTTGGTACCATAGTGACATACTCCCGGATGACATCTCCCACACTTCACACAACGGGGATGAGGTATGCTAAACTGATTCGTCTCACTAACCTGATATTTACCCTTTTTCATACATCATAAGCATACCCCTTATCCTTCCTCCAAGCTTCCAATTCGAGAGTAATAATTCTAGCACCGGGTTGTTGTGTGGGCTTTTGGCATTGCCCAAAGCTATCACCCCTAACGCGTTGTTGAGCATACTAACAACAAGACGGCAAATGTTCCTTCATGCATGACGGACACAACTGGATGGGTGTACCCAACCTTAGGCCTTTGTTCTTCTTGTGCCCCCTCTTTCCACAACCATAACATATTTCAAGAGTCATCCAACATCTCCCCAAGTGACGCTTCTTGCAAACCAAACAATATTAATACCAACAACCCTTTTTTCGCTTCTCAGATTCTCTCACCACACGATCCGGTGGTGCAGTGACATTGGTAGGATCAAGGACACTTCCCTTAGCAACAAGTTCTTCCAACCCCTCCACGACTCGACGCATTCTCCCAACGAACTCTTGTGTAATCTCCCCCAGATTCAATGGCGCGGTCATTCCCTCCTCATTGTTTCGAACTAGTGGATTACTCATCTGGAAAAAAAATGAGACATAACGAGGAAATTAGCTTCCTATCTTGAGCTCTATCGCACGATCTGAGTATCAAAGAAGTGTGAAATTCCTATATGTTCAAGTAGCCTCCTCATTATAGATGTGGTAGACAACACACCGATAAGAAGGACTCTACTAGATACGGCTCCGAGATATCCTAGGACACTTTAAAATCTTAAGATCTGATACCAAGTTTGTCACACCCCAAACTCGGAGAGAGCGACCGGTGCTTAACCGAGAGAACCCGGCCGAGCAAGCCTGTTAGATTTTCTTCTACCAAAACTCATCCATGAATAAAGAGGAGATGTACTCTATTAATCAACACTGAAAAGATTTAATTAATAACTTCCATTTCATTCCCTTTAGCAGCTTTATTTATAAATTCAAAAATATTACGAGTTTATAGAATTAATGAAAAACATGATTTCTAAGTACCAACATTTCTAGTTCGATTCCCAACATCAACTATAACCCACAACCTGTCTACGGAGCCTCTAAGTACAATAGAAGAGTAATATGAAAATGCCGGCAACAAGGCCCCGGCTATACCTCAAAACACAGTACATGAGAAACAAAATATACATTACCCCAAAATGAAGTGGGGCTCACCAAATCAGCTGAAAAGAGTGTACTGCTATCACTGATCAATGTCGTCTGCTGTAGAACCACCTGCATCCATTAAAGATGCAGCGCCCCCGACAAAAGGGACGTTAGTACTGTCGAATAGCACTAGTATGGATAGCTAAAAATCCTCTTTCAAAATAGAATGCCAATATAAGAAAAGGCAACACATAGAAATAACAAGTCACAATCAACAATATCCAAACTTCTAGTTAAAACATAATAATTTTCAAAATACGAACTTCATATATAATTTTGGTTGGGATATCATTTGCACCGATATACCACCATCTTTGTTAGCACGGAGTTCGATCATGCCCGATCGGCTAGGCCATCTCCCCACGGACAATGTGGTTTGACAGGTGATGAGAAAGAAAGTTGTTACCAAGAGTAGTACCACCATGTGCACAACAAGGCTTTTGATCTCCACCCGATCAGCTAGGCCGCCTTCCCACATATGCCGTGTGGGTTGACTTTTTCAATCCATAAAGGTTCCAGTTTCATCCCAATTAAGGGGAATAATATCACAATCCACCCCTACACCGGCACGTGTAGTTTCAAGTATGGGCCTTATGACCCACCCTTCCTCGGTTTAGCAAATGATGCTCCAAAAAACATTTTTTTTATTTAATTTGTAAACAGAAATATCATAAATACAATTGTACTCACCTCAACATCTTTCACATTGTATAAATTCTCATTAGTATTTCTAGTCATTCACAACGACAATATTTCTTTGGCTCATTAGTCCATTCACAAGATTCTTTATTCCAGGCACGATGGCCGTATTTCATATTCCATACTATCACCTCTTTTAATTTCAAAGATCACCATCAAATATCAACATATAGAAAATTTCAGAAATCGTATACTTCCAATCCATTTGATATGGGAACTTCAAACAGAAATGGTTTCTTCCCAAAGAATGAGGCATACTAACCAACAATAGAAACACACATGAAAAATCATAAATAGTCAATACACCGTTTACTCTTGCAACACTCTTCCCCAGAAATCACAATGTACAATTTCAACACATGAGTATATAGAACACGAATCACACTAGATATATTTATAAAGCAAAGCATTAGTTAAAGAAACCACTAATGGGAATGAATTGAGTACAAAAGCTTTTAGGCAATTCTATCTTCGAAGTCATTTGCTTAAACAATTGAGTCGAGGCTTATTTCATATTCTTTATCGCATCCTCTAAAATCATATACACTACTAGCCACAACATAATTTAAATTCTTGGCACGTTGGCCACACTCTATTTCTTCAATCCGCTTATTTTTTTCAAGCATCTTTAAAGATTATCAACAACAAGACACTTCCAATCAAGTCTTTAGGTACACATATGAGAAATTATGAGTCTTAAGCATATCGAGTTTTTCTCACCCAAATGGTATACTAGTTCTCATTTAAAACACGACTCAAAGCCACAACCTTTTAATATGCAAACCATACTTTGAATATCTATCTTTTGACATAAGGCTCATTCGGAATAAACAAGTTTTTAGGGAATAGCCCAGAATATAGAAGCTAGGAATCTTGAGCCAATCATACTTGATCTTACGGAAAAATTATGGATATCTATTCTAAGAGAGAAAGTTTAGCCAACATACCTTGCTTTGAGCTTTCCTTAAATTACTACAACGTTCCGAAAATTCTAGGAATCCCAATCTATTTTGAGACATAACAAAAATTGAACCATTATTAGCAAGATATTTATGATCTCAACTCATTTGAGCATTTTATCAAACACTAGGTGTGCAATTCTAACTACAAGGTTATTTATGATGCAATAAAGTTTCAAGTGAGTTCGCACAAGACCTAACTTCAAACGATAATACCTCTATTTATAAAAAGAGTTATATGGTGTATTACCTATCGCATTAAATCCCTTTGAGGCTAGTTTCCAACGCTTCAAACCGTTCATCATTTGGACATTCCTACAAGAAGTTATGACCAAATTACCAAAGGCTACCAGAATGCGATTTTGGGACCAATTCTGCGACCATTATGCGATCGCAAAATGGTTATGCGACCGCAAACTGGTCGCAGAATGGACCAGAACAGCTCAGTTCTGGGCACCGAATTTTGCGACCATTGTACAACCCGCACACCAATTGTGGTCCATTGTGCGACCGCATAGTTGAATTCGGAGGGTTAAGTTTCCTCTTTTCATAACCCGACCCCATTTTGATAAATAGGCTTTGGGGCTTATTTTGGGGTGTTTTACTGAGGGTTTTAGAGAGAGGTAAGAGCAATTTAGAGAGAGAAGGAGGGAACCTAACATTATAATCATCCAATCTTGCACCAATCTTCAAGAATCGAGGATGCTATTCACAAGATCTTCATCTAAGAGGTAAGGTTCCATACCCTAGTTTCAAATTTCGAATTTGGGTAAAAGATGGTTTATTTGGAGTATTATTCTTGGGTATAAGAGTATTATTTATACATGCTTGTACTAATAAGGTTTGTGGGAAGATTGTTGAGCTCAAATAAGTAAAGATTGGGTTGTGTAGTCAAGGAACTCTTGTAGAAGAACCTTGTTAATGCACCTCATACATATATTATCATGATTAATTGATATCATTCATATAATAGTCCTTATCTACAAACTAAATAATATAATTAGCGCACATCGACTTTCTTAATAGCGCTTAAGTACTTCGAAATTTTCCGGGGTGTTACAGTTTGGCGGGCTATTGCCATCTCTTTGTGAAGGGATTTGCATCTATTTCATCTCCCTTGACCAAATTGACCCAAAAGGGTGCTCTATTCAGGTGGTCGGGTTAGTGTGGGGAGAGCTTCCAGAAGCTCAAGACTACTTTGACCACAGCTCCAATTCTAGTTTTGCCGTCAACTTCAGGTTCTTATACAGTGTATTGTGATGCTTTAAGGATAGGTATTGGATGTGTTCTGATACAGGAGGGTAGGGTGATTGCTTATGCCTCGCACCAGTTGAAGACTCATGAGAAGAACTATCTTATCCATGATCTTGAGTTAGCAGTTATTGTGTATGCCTTGAAGATTTGGAGGCACTATTTGTACGGGGTTCATTACGAGATCTATACTAATCACTGGAGTTTGTCGCACCTGTTCAAACAGAAGGATCATAATTTGCGTTAGCGGAGATGGTTGGAGCTTCTCTAGGACTATGATATCACTATTTTATACCATCCGGGGAAGGCCAATATGGTGGCCGATGCTTTGATTTGCCGAGCGGGAGATGCGGAGCATATATCCACACCCATTTGAGGCTCCAGGTATGTTTCTAGACTCGTTCGAGGACGAATGTTTATTTAAGAGGGGGAGGATATAACGACCCGGCCGGTCGTTTCGAGAGTTAGTGCCCCATTTCCCCCATTTCAGCTTCTTATTTTATGTTCTTCATCTATATGGTGATATATCGGGTTAGTTGGTTCGGGTACGGAATAGTTTCGGAGTGAATTGAGACACTTAGTCTCTTTATTAGAAGCTTAAGTTGTAAAATTCAACCGGATGTTGACTTATGTGTAAACTATCTCGGATCTGAATTATGATGGTTCTGTTAGCCGCGTTAGGTGATTTTGGACTTAAAAGCGCATTCGGAATGTCGGCAATGGAAAATTTGATATCGGAGTCGGAATGGATTTTCGGAAGTTGGAGTAGGTTTGTGGTGTCATTTGTAACATGTGTGTAACATTTGAGGTCATTCATACGTGGTTTGATAAGTTTCAGCGTCGGTTGCGAAATTTGAAAGTTTAGAAGTGGGAACCGCAGGTGCGAGGCCGCAGGAGCAAAGGGAGACCTGGGCTCAGACCGCAGGTGCGATGGAAATCTTACATCTACAGTGGTCACAGAAGCGGTTTGGAAGGCGCAGATGCGCAGATGGATCGCAGGTGCGGCTTGGGTCTCGCATCTGCTATGACCGCAGATGCGGTAAAGTGATCGCAAAAGAGGAGTCAGGCTTTTAATGAATTTCCACAGAAGCGGAGCCCGTTTCGCAAATGCGGTTCCGCTGGTGTGGAACTAGGACCGCAGGTGCGGTTTTAACTGGGCAGAAAACCCCAGCTCGAGGTTGTCTTCCATTTTCAATTTTAGACTTGGGGAGCACGGGAGAGAGGTGATATTTCAAAGGTTTTCAAGGAGGACGTTGGGGTAAGTGATTCTAATCCGTATTGGTCTAATTTCCGTGAATCTATGGCTTTGTTCACCATTTAATTAGGGATTGGAATTGGAAATTTGGAGATTTAGGGCTTGGGAATTGGAGAGTGAACTTTGGGGCTTTGGAAGGGGCAATTGAGGTCGGATTTTGGTAAATTTTATATGACTAGACTCGTGAGTGAATGAGCTTTCGGGTTTTGTGACTTTTGTTAGATTTTGAGATGTGGGCCCGGGGGCCGGGTTTGAGTCGAATTCGCATTTTGACTCTAATTTGATAGTTTTCTTGTGGAGTTGCCCCCTTTAGCCTATATTGATTGTATTGTATTACTAGTGGCTAGATTCGGGACATTTGGAGGACGATTTGAGAGGCAAGGGCATTGCAGACTAGGATTTTGCTCGGTTCGAGATAAGTAACGCTTTCAAACTTGATTCTGAGGGTTTGAAACCCCAAATTTTGTGTTATGTGAATGGTATTGAGGTGATGCACATGCCAAGTGACAAGCATGCGGGCGTGCACCATGAGAATTGCGACCTGCATGATTCCATGGCACCGTTTAGTGACTCTATCTTGTTGATATCCATGCTTTCTTCATGTGATAAAGTAATTGAGCTGTAGATTATGCTATATATCATGTTTAGGCTTTATGCTGGCATTGTTGGGAACCTTAATGGTCGATTCTTGCTGTCATCTTATTATTTTTATTAATATTTCGTACTCAGTCATGTTCATCCATTTTTATATCATATCTCAGTCTCAGTTAGTTATTGATTCATCATATCATTGTTAGGGTTGTTTTCGTGACATTGTGAGCCTGTGGGTGGGACTGGAGAGATTGATGGCTGAGTGAGGCCAAGAGCCTGGTTATGAGTGACAGTTATGGGATCGGGCTGCACGCCGCAACGGTTATTCTAATGATTATGATAGCTCTTGGGCTGTAGGAGCCCCTCCGCACTCTATAACATAACCCCAGTGAGCGCGGATGATATTATTGAGGGATAGATTTCCCTGGACATGGATTTATCCAAAGTACTTGATAGATGGATTTCTCCACAGGGTTGGATTGCCCTTTTTCCTCGGTACTGGTGACTTATAGTCAGTGTTGCATATGTTCCGGGATGGATTTCCCTGGGCCAGATGGCCATATACAGTACTGAGTAGTTAAATACTTGAGAGTGGGGCAAATGGTGCATTTCATACAGTCTGTGCATTGGCATATAGAGATAGCTGAGTTGTATACCTTACACTGTTAAGACCTGTATTTCCTTTACTGTTTTGAGCTGTATATTTTACTTGAAAGCATGCCTACGTTTCTGCACATTTATTTTTGTTATACTTGTTGTGGTTGAGATCATCACTACCTTTCAGTCCAAAGTTTGGACTTGTTACTTACTTAGTTGGTGTACTTACATTACTCCATGCACCTCGTGTGCAGATCCAGGCGACTGTGTTCGCGGCGGCAGTTGCTGATTGAGAATCCCAGAGTTTGGAAACTATCGAGGTAGCTGCTCTGCGTTCGCGGGCCTTGACTCTCCTTCGTTATCATTGTTGTATTTTCAGTTGTTTTCTTTAGACCTTGTAGTGGTATGTATTCCGAGTAGACGCTCATGTACTCAGTGACACCCTGGTATTGGGCTGGATTATATTACTTTGGGATTTCTTATGCTTCAAACAGTTTTCTTTAAATGTTAAATGCTTCCGTTAAATGTTTTCAAACGTATTGTTGTTGTGTGGGGTTAGTTGAGTTGAGGCTGACCTAGTTCCACGATAGGCGACATCACGACGATTGATTTTGGGTCGTGATAGTAAGGCTAGCAACCGATGTCTGTGTAGTTACTATCCGAAAATCGGGGTCCCCTCCGTACTCTAGACGAGACTGTCAGTGTCGTACAGAAAAACCAATGTCAAGAGCAATTGAGAGAACAGAAAAGAGAATGAGAATGAAAGAAAACTGATTGCATTAATGAAAACTATTACTGAAAGACAACACGATGTCGAGGGAAAAAGACACCAATACAGAGAATTGTTTGCTTGCTTGAAAGTTTGATTGCTTGATCCCCCCTAATAATGCTTAAAAAAATAAACCATAGTTACAAGACTTGACATAACTAAGCTTGAGAGATATAATGGAAATACAAGAAGTAAATCAACTATATATTTACAATAAAAAAATACTTAAATTCCTACAAGGTAAAAGCAGGTCCATTGGCAGTAACCTTGTCTTTCGCATCAGAGTCTGCGCACGCGGCGCTATAAACATCTGCCTGCGGCTGGGCACTGGCGAGGGCTATCGATGGGGCGACATAAGCACATGCACGCTTGTCAATTGGGGCGGCCAAGACCACGGGGCCGTCCATGGAGCTACGCGTTAGGAGGCTTGCTAAGACGCCATGGGACGCGTCCAAGGGGTCATGGGGCATGGCTAAAAAGCCGCCCATGATAATTCTTGTGCGTGCCTTTGGGAGCAACACACATATATATCCTTGCGCATAGCGGGAGTTTAGTGCACCAGACTGCCCTTTATTCATTACTAATTTTTTAGGTTTTAATTATTAAGCCTAATCTCGAGCTAAAATCATGCCAATAATTATTAGGAGTGGTATATACATACCATCCAATAGAGTAGTTGGTATCATCCACATGAAATTTTTGTTTCCGTTATATTCTTTTTTTCACCACATTCACATTAATTTATTAAGATTTACTCTACTACCTTAATTCCTTCATTCAATCATACCATCACACCTATGGACTAGCACATTTGAAGGTCCATGTAAGAAATGATTAAACTATTTGGGACATTTTCTTAATTTATCCTCTATATTTGTTACTTATAGTTTTTGGGTAATAAACTGTAAAACATTACTATTAATAATCGAAACATGAATACACCTAAAGGCCTCGAAAATAAGGTCTCAAATACAATAACTATTACAAAAGAAAATGACAAAATTGATAGCCCTTGCTCTCTTTGATCTGCGATGCAGTTCTGCTCTCTCTTTACTTTCTATCTATAATTGATGTAAAACAATTTATCTATGTATATAATAACCTTTAAACAATCTACAATTCTTTGCTTCCCATGTATGATATATTATTGCTCTAATTGCAGCAACCATCACTTCTTTCTTGAATTTCCTCCAATGTTTGCCTTTGATATGTAATAAACTATTAATTATATCCCTTTGTTCAATAGTTTGTTCAATAGTTTGTTCAAGGTAGTTGTGATTTCTCCCCAACTATAGTCCAAAACACTCCCCAAACAAATGGTGTGCTTTCTTAAGGTTGTTGCTGTCACATAAACAACATGCTTCATTCTCACAAGTTATTCCTAGTCTCTAGTCAGTAATTTTTCCTGTACAGCAATCCACATACTTTTTGTCGGACGTGTTCATTTATGATATTGCCTATTGTATGACTGCATATCAATCTTAATATTCATATTTTACAACACTTATTTTATGAATATATGTGCATCGACACTCACTCCTTTAGAAATTTACTTGTCTCGCAATTGCTTTATAAAATTATACTATAGGTATCTCTTTATTGGTCATAGCACTCCTTCATTTTAATCATCATATTTTAACGGAGAATGGCAACAATATACAACTCTAAGGAGCAATTAATATTCATTTAGCAGATAACTGGTAGTGGCACCTATAGTCCAAAAAAAATGGCAATATGTAACTTCTTTAACTTTGTCAGTCTTTCTTCACATTTTTTCTCAACCGCATCCTAGATCTCTTCTCAACAAGCCCTAATAACCTATAAATTCCTTTAAAAAATTTTAGCTAGTCCTCCGGCAACAGACAAAAATAACAGGTCGCCGTAAATTTCCAGTTCGGCAAATGTTTTCAATAATGTATATAATATAGTATATTGTGTATATCACCGCTTACCACGCACAGATTTTCTTCTGATATATTTTTTTGACAATGTATATCACGTTGCATTTAGTATATATCACACATGAAACAATGTATATGAGAATATACAACATGGTATACACACATGTGTACATGGTGAACACACAAATATACACTACCTTAAATACCCATTTCTTCTATTTTCACATATCATACGCCACATCACCACCCCAAAAGTACCATAACCACCAGTCATTCAATCGTAACAACATAAAATACCATTTCAATCCAAAAAAAGTGGGAAGAAAAAGAAATTTAAAATCTGCTTCATGAAAAAAAGAGAAAAGGGAATGTTTCGAGTGCATTCACGTGGTAAAAGGAGCCATGTAAAAATTGGAGGTGAGAGAAAGAGAAGAGATATCAAACATGAGATATGAGGAGAAAGAGAGGGTGACGGTACTCGAGATCTGAGGGATTAGATTCGCTTGCTGAATAGTTCTCCTCTCCTATATCATCATTTCGTTTTTCTCCTATATATGTGCTTACCCGAAAAACGGATAGAGTTAAATTTATACGTAGTTCTAAGGATATGTGGTATAACTTGGCAAAAATTAGAAAGTAAGTAGAAATATATTGAGTATCGACTGTATAGCGAATGAAATACAAACCAAATTGAATAGAAAGCTAGTTTATGAACAAGCAAGATGAATCAATGTATAAAACTCACAAGATGATAATCTCTATATGGATATCAGTATGTTTTTCTCTATGAATAATATGAGAGTGTATTAATGCCTTGATGTTCTCTCCTTACAGAAATAATAGTCATCCTTCTTATAGTGGAGGGATCCTACTATGGATATAATTAAAAATACATAGTGGGGAATCTATGATAGAATAGCTTTTCTCTAATTCCCGCCAAGATTCCCTCTCCTTAGTGCGACTGTAACGGCTCTTGTCCCTTCGCTCGATCTTGATCGGACTTGGTATTGGTTGGTCTCCAGATTTAGAGCTCGATATTAACTCGAGCTCGATATTGACTCAAGTTCAATATCGAATCGGACTCGATATTGGTCAGTCTATGGCTCTTAAGCTCGATGACACCGCTTGACTTCATGGTTCTATTTGGACTTGAGCTCGGTAATGACTTCGAGCTCGGTATTTGATCGGTCCCAGAAATTTGAGCTCAGTAACCTGGCTTCGGATCTCATCCCGATATTATAAAAATGACCTTCAGTCTATTATGTTCCAATCTTTACTAATCATACGAAGGTCGAAACCGGTTTTGACCGTACACAGATAGTTCCCTCGTTTCTCGGGAAGAATGTGGCGAGAAAAGACATGATTTTCCAACGGTATGACTAGATATACACTGACGTTTGCATCGATCCCGACCATGACATACGTGATAGATGTCTCGTGGGTACAGTTACCAAGGCATTAAATGCGTGTCAGACGATGGCCGGCCATTGCTGATATCGAACCGCCAACCCTATAAATAACTCCTCTTTTTACCATTTTTTACTTTTACATCTCCAATTTTCAAATCTTCTAAGTTCTTCATCCGCAGATCTGTGACCATCACTGCAAATTTCTTCTCAAAATCCCAAATACTTCCGATCTTTGTCCACAGAAATTTAGATGGCCAAAACGTCTAAAATCGTTCCGCAAAAAGAGGTTGCTTCTTCATCACGACCTGCCGGTGGCGAGGATGTGGTGGAGCCTTGCCATGAGGAATTCATTCCGGTAGGGTGTTCAACTGTTGGTGATTTTAAAATTGAAAAACCTTCCCCGGTACCGAGCCGATGTGAGTCGATGTCGAGGTACCAGTGTTCAATTACCGAGAAAGTTCTCAAGAAAGTCATACAAGAATGCAACTGGGATGATAAGCTCGTAGTAGTCCCATCGTCTGATGAATTAATTACTACCCGCGTGGAAGGGTTCTTAAGTGTTTACACATATCCTTTCACGTTGGGCCCCTTAGACCCCGTCATCGTCGCCTTTTGCAAGAAATACGACATGACCCTCGGTCAGATCCATCCTTCCTTTTGGAGGATAGTGATCCTTCTATGATTTTTCTCGAGAAAAATCGAGGGGCGTATCTTCACCCTCAATCACCTTATGCGCCTATATACTCCCCGACTTTACCGAGGAGGGTTAATCAAGCTTGCTCGCCGAGAAACCAAAGTGTCGTTTTCGAGTATAGAAGAGACTCGTGGTCGGGGTTGGATGGGCCATTTTGTTCGAATCAAAACCTTAGACCTGATTCTTGTCGATGACATGCCGTTTCCTGAGAAGTGTAACATGAACCGTGAGTAATCGTTTCCCTTTGCTCGTTTTAATTTTGTGACTGCCCTCAATTTTATTGATCCATTTTTCTTTTCTTGTCACAATCGTAACTCGGATGCCGTAACCGATCCCGGATCTTAAACAATGGGTTGAAGTTCTGGTGCAGCAGAGACCGTACTCCAAGCATGCTTGGGTTGAATTATCAAAGGGTCGATGGGAGGCCTGAAGACATGGTAAGTCTCTTTCTCGATTTATCTGTTATTTGATCTTCTTTATTCGCTTATCTTCCTTTTTCCCTTTGTAGCACTCGGGAAGGATGTAGTCATGAGGCCCCCATCTGGTGATGAAGAGATTCCTGCCCCGAAGAAAGTTAAAGAAAGCAAGAGAAAATATGTACCAAGCTCCCCGATCCTGGAAAAGCAAAAACCAACTAAGAAGTCTCGCAAGTCAAAGGGGGTTTCCGGTGCCATGACTTCTGTCACGCCCCGAACCTAGGAGCGAGACAAACTTGGTATCAGAGCAGTTCTATCCTAGGGAGTCTACAAGCTGTATCTAGTAGAGTCTTGTTTATAGATGTGTTGTGCACCACATTATATAAGCAGGGCACTACAGGGCATTTAGGAGTTAGTTACCCTTCTTTGAAATCTAAATCGTGCTATAGAACTGAGTTATAGGAAATTTGAATTAAACTTATGTGTTGGTGTTTGCATGCACAGATGACGGTGACTAGGAAGACTACGGCTAGCCAGAGGAGAGATACAGCAGCAGGTGAGGGGACCAGCAGGGTACCCCCAGTAGATGGGGCCCAGTCTGAGGCTCAAGGCGAGACCCCTACTCAGCCATTACCGGCTCCTCCACCAACTACGGAGATTCCTAGGGAAACCGCACATCCAGTTCCCCCTCCACTTCCATCAGATCAGGACTTGAGGAGTGCGGTGCATTTGTTGACACAGTTGGTAGCTACCCAGCAACAGGCTAGGGCATCAGCTAGTACAGGAACTTCTGAGGGGTCTGGGAGTTCAAGGGTCCGAGAGTTTATTACTTTGAGTCCCCCAGAGTTCACGGGGATAGATCAGAGGGAGGACCCGCAAGATTTCATAGATCAGCTTCACAGGATCTTTCGTGTTATGCATGCCACGGAGAAAGAGGCAGTTGAGCTAGCAGCTTTTCGACTCCGAGATATAGCCATCCTTTGGTACGAGGGATGGGAGAGGTCCAGGGGACATGATGCACCTCCAGCTATTTGGGAGAATTTTTTAGATGCCTTCCTTGACCAGTACTTACCACGGGAGATCCGACAGGCTCGAGTCGATCAGTTTCTAGCCCTCAAGCAGGGTAATATGAGTGTTCGAGAGTATAGTCTCCGTTTTGACTCATTGGCCAGATATGCACCATCCATAGTTGCTACTATGCGGGACAGGATTCACAGGTTTATAGCAGGGTTAGCCCCAGAGTTAACCGAGGCATGTGCCACCGCTGCATTGCAGGATAGTATGGATATCTCCCGGATTCAGGCATTCGCCCAGAATATAGAAAGGGGCAGGCGTCGGCAGCAGGGTACAGAGAGGGCTGAGCAAGGGCAACGTAAGAGGATGAGATTTCCTAGGTCTCAGGAGCAATCTCAGGGTAGTTATAGGACCCAGTACTTCGGACGGCCACCTAGGCCTCCGCCACCTCGGTTACAGGGTTACAGGTATGACCGCTATACTCAGTCAGGACCAGGTGAGAGCTCACGGGCATCGGGTTTGCAGTGACAGTGAGGATCTGCACAGACATGGTCATTTCCTCCACGGTGTGACATCTGTGGTAGAGGACACTTAGGCCAATGCCGAGCAGGTTCTGATGCTTGTTATACATGTGGGCGTCCAGGGCATATGATGCGGGATTGCCCAAATAGAGATTCGGGGGGAATGGCACAACCAGCGAGTTCAGCAACAGGATCATCTATGTCCGTGCATCCTTCAGGGCGCGAGTCTCAGTCTTCGGCTGGTAGAGGTCGGGGCAGAGGTAGAGGTTCCAGTTCAAGTGGTAATCAGAACCGTATCTATGCTTTCCGAATTGGCGGAAGTAAATAAGGGAATCCTGGCCATAATCCCAGAACAAGAAGAAGTCGAGACTATCACGTCTCGAGCTAAGATGATTTAAGGGGATGTCGAGGGTAGGACTTCTCGGGCAATAGAAGATATTTAGAGGGATGAACACGGGATAGTTGATATTAATGGATCCCCTCAGATTTCGAATGTTATGATCCGAGAGGCCATTATGTTGGAAGGCTGATCCTACGAGGGCATTTAGGAGTCGACCGATATCCACAGTTTTCTGGATGGGCTCAAATCAGCTGCCTGGGAGGAGGTTATTGGTTTTAGTGGAATACCGATACCAAAGAAAGCGTCATCGCCGGGTTCGGCCGGGTCTTTATCGGTTCACAAACTGGTGGACCGATTCCTTGCCCCGAGTGTTGATCCCGTCCGTAGGTAGAAGATAGTGCTCTCCGTGCCTGAGGATACCCGAATTTTTTATCCCCCATGGGGATTTCTAGTTACCTTCGGTCCTTGGCAACCGAAGAGGATCGGCCAGTGATGAATGCGGTAGGGCTCGCCTATATTTTCAACGAGGCCCAGCATGCATTGAATCGGGTAATTCTGATGGCATCTCTGCCGTTTCTTTTATACTTAGAATTGTAGATAATTCTAACATTTTTCCTCATGTTTTTAGGCTTCGGTGTTGCATCACGAGGCCTTCCACCGAATTCGAGAGAAATATGAGGCTAAGGTTCAGAACCTCACTAAGAAGAGTGACTCTTACAGGCTCCTTAGTGAAAAACTTCGAGCAGATTTGACAGTGGCTCGGGAAGAGCACGAGGAGATAGCTAAGCAGGTATTCCGAATTTTCCATGATAGTGAAGATGTGATGGAGATAACCACTAACGATCCGATTTTGCAGGTTCGACAGAGGATCGAGCAGATCGGACGACTTAACTCACAGGTAGACGGGCTACTAGCTGAGGCAAAAGAATGTAAAAGAAATATGGATATCCTTGCCTCGAAAAGGGAAGCCGTTCAAGCTCGGTTGGATTTGTCTGATGCCCAACTTCGATCTGTGAAAGAAAATACCTCGGAGCTAATCGAGAAGATGAAAGAGCTTCAGTGACTGTTGGATTTAGCAACCTTTGATAAAGCAAGCTTGGCCAATAAACTCGAAGTGGCCAGATCTGAGGTCATCGAGGCCAATAAAAGAGCCGATGCTAAAGTGGCTCAGTTCAGGATCGATGTTGAGTTTAATCAAGCCAAAGGCAAGAGCATGGTCGAACACGCTAAGTAGCAAGCTCGGAGAGAAGCTCTCGAGGAAGTTAGTGCTCAGGGCTTCGATGTTGAGGCCGAGATTGAAGTTGCCAGGGTGGAGGAGAACAAGGCTCGAAGGATGGCCTTTCCTGAGGAAGACTCCGATAGCTTGAGCGGGTATAAAGGTGAGGAAGATGCTGATAATATGGACTTCGATGAAGATCAAGACAATTAGGACCTTAGGTAGTTTGTTGTTTTTTCTTTTGAGGCTGATTTCGGTCTTTGTACAAAAAACTTGTTTTGGGCCGAGTTGCCTTTGTATAAGATTTGTATATATAAAATTTTCTCCTTTTGAAGAAAAATAGCTTTTAAGCTGATTAGTTTGATTTTGAATCACTGTAGCCTTCGGGCTTTGTGGGTAGCTTTCCCTTCGCTTATCGGGCTCGAATAGTCTTCACGCTTAAATAGCCGAATGAGTGTTTGTTCGAACTCGAAATAATGAGTAGTCCCTTAGGCTTAGTAGTCGAATGAGGACTTGCTCTAACTCGAAATAAGAATAGCCCTTAGACTTAGTGGTCGAGTGAGGACTTGCTCGAACTCGAAATAAGAATAGCCCTTAGGCTTAGTAGTCAAGTGAGTGCTTGCTTGAACTCGAAGTAATGTAGCCCGTATGCTTAGTAGTCGAGTGAGTGTTTACTCGAACTCAAAATAATGTAGCCTGTAGGCTTAGTAGTCGAGTTAGTGATTGCTCGAACTCGAAATAAGATTAGCCCTTAGGCTTAGTAGTCGAGTGAGTGCTTGCTCGAACTCGAAGTAATGTAGCCCATAGGCTTAGTGATCGAGTGAGTGATTGCTCGAACTCGAAGTAATGTATCCCGTAGGCTTAGTAGTCGAGTGAGTGATTGCTCGAACTCGAAATTATATTAGCCCTTAGGCTTAGTAGTCGAGTGAGTGATTGCTCGAACTCGAAGTAATGTAGCCCGTAGGCTTAGTAGTCGAGTGAGTGTTTACTCGAATTCGAATTAATATAGCCCGTAGGCTTAGTAGTCGAGTGAGTGTTTTCTTGAACTAGAAGTAATGTAGCTCGTAGGCTTAGTAGTCGAGTGAGTAATTACTCGAACTCGAAGTGATGTAGACCGTAGGCTTTATGGTCGAGTGAGTGATTGCTCGAACTCGAAATAAGATTAGCCCTTAGGCTTAGTAGTCAAGTGAGTGCTTGCTCGAACTCGAAGTAATGTATCCCATAGGCTTAGTAGTCGAGTGAGTGATTGCTCGAACTCGAAATAAGATTAGCCTTTAGGCTTAGTAGTCGAGTAAGTAATTGCTCGAACTCGAAGTAATGTAGCCCGTAGGCTTAGAAGTCGAGTGAGTGTTTCCTCGAACTCGAAGTAATGTAGCCCGTAGGATTAGTAATCGAGGGAGTGATTGCTCATACTCGAAATAAGATTAGCCTTTAGGCTTAGTAGTCGAGTTTGGGCTTGATCGAATTCGAAGTAATGTAGCCCGTAGCCTTAGAAGTCGAGTGAGGACTTGCTCGGACTCAAAATAAAGTAGCCCTTGGGCTTTGTAGATAGTCCCCGAGTGAGAATGGTTGCTCGCACTCGAGTCGGGGTAGCCCTTAGGCTTTATAATCGAGTGAGTGTTGCTCAGAAGTAATGTAGCATGTAGGCTTAGTAGCCGAGTGAGTGTTTACTCGAACTCAAAACAAGATTAGCCCTTAAGTGTAGTAGTCGAGTGAGTGCTTGCTCGAACTCAAAGTAATGTAGCCCGTAGGCTTAGTAGTCGAGTGAGGATTTTCTCGGACTCGAAATAAGGTAGCCCTTGGGCTTCGTAGATAGTCCCTGAGTGAGAATGGTTGCTCGCACTCGAGTCGGGGTAGCCCTTAGGCTTTATAGTCGAGTGAGTGTTGCTCGAATCCTAAGTAATGTAGCCCGTAGGCTTAGTAGCCGAGTGAGTGTTTAATCGAACTCGAAGTAATGTAACCCGTAGGCTTTGTGGTGCTCGATCTCGTTGATTTTTCGGTTGGCAGTCCCCGATTTATGGGGTAATGGTCGGCCCTTAATCCTGTTTGCATAATAGATCTCGAAATAGAAGAATTTTTCTGGGATATAAGATATAGGTAAAAAAGAAATTTTTCTTTGTAAGTCATTATACATGTGTTCATGTTTTGTGCCAGGGCTCGGGCCAACTACATGGGCATGACTCATTTGACCATTTGGCCCTTATAATTTTTCCTGTCGAGGCCCTGTTGCCATGAAGTAACGAAGTAACTTCCTTTGCACCGAACTTGATAATCATCGTTGATATATTCGATGATAATTCCACCCAGTATTCGAGTTTGATTGTAAGGAGGCCTCGGATATTGTTGAATTGTTCCAAGTTAGCACGATCAATGGTTGCTTCATTAAAAAACCTTGCCGAAAAACCCATTTGGGACAAAAACCGGTCTAAGGGGAAAAGAGTGCAATGCATGCATTCTGACCTAAAGGCTTCGAGTTGAATAATCCATCCTTGTCTTTGGTCGAACACCTGCAAGGGTTAGTTTCGAAATATAGTTGAACAGGGGAGGATCGCACCTTAGTAGTAGTATCGTTTTAGGCATGACACGGTCCAATTGCTTGGTAGTTGATTGTTGTTTATCACACCGAGCTTGTAGGATTTCTACTATACGACCGGTATCGGTCCCTAATCGGACTTTGTTATCGGTTGGTAGCCCTTTTAATAACGGACCCAGAACCCATCTGGTCATCTTCGACTCTTATTTTGGATTGATATCGATTGTGCACATCGGCCCAAGTAATAGTTGGGTACTCGATCAGGTTATGCTTCAGCCGCCGTGAAGCCATCAAGCTTCGTTCGTTTAGACCCTGAGTGAAAACTTGAACAGTCCAATCGTCTGTAACTGGTAGTAGATCCATTCGTTCCATTTGGAAATGAGAAATGAATTCTCTTAGCATCTCGTTATCCTTATGTCTTACCTTGAATAGGTCCGACTTCTTGGTCTCGACCTTTATGGCCCCAGCATGTGCTTTTACGAAAGAATTTGCAAGCATAGCAAAATGCTCCATAGAGTTAGACGGTAAATTATGATACCATATCATTGCTCCCTTTGTCAGGGTTTCACCGAATATTTTCAATAATACATATTCGATCTTATCGTCCTCTAGATTGTTCCCTTTGATGGAACGTGTGTAAGAGGTGACATGTTTGTTGGGATCGATCGTTCCATTATATTTAAGAATCTCGAACATGCAAAACTTCTTTGGGATCGGTTTAGGAGCTGCGCTCGGGGGGAAAGGATTTTGTACGAAATTTTTGGAATCTAAGCCCTTCAATATCGGTGGTGCCCCCGGGATCTGATCAACCCTGGAATTATACGTTTTCACTTTTTTGTCGTTTGCCTCGATCAACCTTTCTCCTGACTCTATTCATTTTGTCAGTTCTTCGAGCATCTTAACAATTTCAGGATTAGTCCCTGATTCTTGCTCATTTGACCTTACTATAGCTGGTCCTATTTTGTGGGTGACTTCTTGGGGTGGACTGGGCTCGAGTCTGTTCGGTGCCTGGGTTTGGATCTTCAACTGGACTATTGCTACTTATTGAGCTTGCAACATCTCGAAAAACATATGCAAGCTGATTCCGTTTTCCCCAGCATTTTGGGTATTTCGAGCTGCAGATCGAGTTCCACCATGAATGTTATTTTCAGGGTCGGAACATTGGTTCGCCTCGATGGCCACATGTGAATTAACACCAATTGGCTCTTCGACCCGAGCTCCAATGGGATCAACGAATGGCCTTCCACCCCCAGGGGTTAAGTCGTTGTTCTCATCTTGAAGGCCAGCTTCGTTGTCGATAGGTAGGGCCATTAATTGAGGATTCGTTATTTTTCAACCTGAAATCAAAAATACTTCCAAGAGAAAGTATAAAATGGTGTGTTTTGCAAAGATTCGTACAAAATAACCACTGTTATCCTTAGCCCCACGGTGGGCGCCAAACTGTTTACCCGAAAAACGGATAGAGTTGAATTTTTATGTAGTTATAAGGATACGTGGTATAACTTGGCACAAATCGAAAAGTAAGTAGAAATATATTGAGTATCGACTGTATAGAGAATTAAATACAAACTAAATTGAATAGAAAGCTAGTTTATGTACAAGCAAGATGAATCAATGTATAAAGCTCACAAGATGATAATCTCTATATGGATATCAGTATGTTTTTCTCTATGAATATTATGAGAGTGTATTAATGCCTTGATGTTCTCTCCTTACAAAAATAATAGCCAACCCTCTTATAGTGGAGGGATCATACTTTGGATATAATTAAAAATATATAGTGGGGAACCTATGATAGAATAGCTTTTCCCTAATTCCCACCAAGATTCTCTCTCCTTAGTGCGACTGTAACGGCTCTTGTCCCTTGGCTCGATCTTGATTGGACTTGGGATTGGTTGGTCTCCAGATTTATGGCTCGATATTAACTCGAACTCGATATTGATTCGAGTTCAATATCGAATCGGGCTCGATATCGAATCAGGCTCGATATTGGTCGGTCTCTGGCTCTTAAGCTCGATGACACCACTTCACTTCATGGTTCAATTTGGACTCGAGCTCGGTAATGACTTCGAGCTCGGTATTTGATCGGTCCCAGAAATTTAAGTTCGGTAACCTGGCTTCGGATCTCATCCCGATATTACGAAAATGACCTTCGGTCCATTATGTTCCAATCTTGACTAATCATACGAAGGTCGAAACCGGTTTTGACCGTATACAATATGCTTCTTGACTCATAAGTATCTGATTATTTAGATCACCTTAATTATAGGACAGTCTAGAGAATAAATGCGGAAGTAGGGTTTAGAAGATGGGATTACAATTTATCCATTTTTTTAATTAAAAATGTTAAATCAGGCCAATAACATGAAGTTGCGCTATTTCTTTTCAATAGATGGACCGTGTTGTATCTACATGCCAATTTCTCTATTTTAACCGTTTATGTTAAATCTTCATCTGTTGTATCCTTTTTAGAATATTGAGGTTAAATACTCTCTATTTTCTATTTTTAAACCTCACTGTCCTTCTAAAATGTCAACTCAACATAACTGGTTCATTCCGAGGCTAAATTTGTGATGCACATAATCGATCTTACTTCTTATTCTACAACTCTTAATTTATACCATGCTTTTCCTTGTTTCAAGCCTTTGTCTAACTTCCTCGCAAATCAACTAATATGATATCATCTACTAATAGGGATGTACACCATGGGACAAGTAGTGAAGAATGTTTCTTTTTTACATTTGGATGAAAAAACAGATTTTAAAATTTTGATTGTTTTAGTTTTTGTTTTTGCAACTTTTTAAAATGAAACGCTTAAGTTACCAGATAGTCGATAGAATTAAGCAATTTTTATCTGACACTGCATGTCCAGATAATTAAAAATATCCATGATTAAAAAGATATGAATTTTGTAACACCATCTCGATTTTTCCGTCTAAGATACAAGAAGAGGAATTATACTTGAAAAATCCTATGTAGCAAGAATAGCGGAAACCTTTTGGTAATTTCATGTGGCTAGGTAATATGGAATGATCATGAACAAAACATAGACTGGCCAGAAATTATTGATCTAGTTCGTTCTTTTTCCCTGAAGCAGATACACAATGCAATTAAACAAAACCAATGATAATTCAAAGCGCGTAAACACAAACAGCTCTACTACAAAAGGGAAAGTTTATTAAACACAAATATCACGGCAAGATATCCATTGGTGACATTCATTCACGCGAAACCATCACGACTTGCTTTCCAATATTGCGACCAGAGAAGAGACCAACTAGAGCAGTGGGAGCACTTTCAAGGCCATGGGCAACATCTTCCACATAAACAACCTTGCCTGCCTTTATTTGAGGAATGACCATTTCCAAATATTTGGGGTAAAGATGATAGTAATCAAAAACAAGAAATCCTTCCATGCGGATTCGTTTTGTGATGAGGCAAAACAAGTTGTGCACTCCTTCAGTCTGCTCAAGGTTGTATTGCGAAATCATCCCACACACAGCAATACGGCCATAGAGTTTCATGTTCACAAGAACTGCATCAAGCATCTTCCCTCCCACATTCTCAAAGTAGATGTCAATTCCATCAGGGAAGTACCTAATAAGAAACCAGTATTTCCAGTCACTTGTGAATATTATAGAAAGACTTGACAAAACTAGGATGCCTACGAAAACTATCTTCATAATATCATCATACTTTTCACTGAACATCTTTACTTTGGGACTTCCAGATCTAGCCAGCTAGCAGTGGATCCCAGTTTTCAGTTCAAGGAATAAATATCATTCTATGTAAATATCGATGAATCCTTTTACGTGAACAGGAAAATCTGTTGCTAACTGCTTCTCTAACACCAGGCCATGTTTGTACAATAGGTAGATTGTTTTCTAGCAGGAAGTAAGATTACTCACCTCTTCAAAGCTGCACTTAAATCCTGCTCCTCTTTATAGTTAAAAGCTTCGTCAAACCCAAATTTGCTCTTCAACAGATCAACCTTTCGAAATGAATAAAAAAGAGACATTAAATAACAAGAGAGTTAAACATCATGGTCTATTAAACTAAAACCTCTCTTTCCCCCCCAAAGGCATAACCCACCCAACCCCAACCTTTGGGTTTGATGGTGGACGGAGCACAATGAAGAATGAAGATAGCTTCAACACTATGAAGATCCAACGCAATGGAACTTACCTTTTCTTTGCTTCCAGCACTACCAACAACGTAGCAACCCAGCATCTTTGCAAATTGCCCAACGAGCTGACCAACTGCTCCAGATGCAGCTGAAACAAAGACAGTTTCCCCCTTCTTGGGGGAGCAAACCTCATGAAAACCAGCATAAGCTGTCATCCCAGGCATCCCTGCACACATAATTAATGAGCGCTTCTTTTATATCAACAACACATCCTGCTTCTCTCTCTGACCTACTGATAAATATATCTATTGTTTGCCACAAACTTAAACTTTATACTAGAAACAGCGAGGAAATGATCAAAATGGTCCTTAATGTATGGAGGCTGTTTTATCTTGGTCCTTACTGTATTACCCTTAACAGATATAGTCCTTAATGTATATCAAAAGATAACGTATTTGGTCAATTTGCCCTAAACCTAACAGATTTGTCAAAAAGGGCTGTTAAATTTAACCTAGGCACCCCATGTGCAGCTCACATGCAATTAAAGACAAACGCTTTCCCTTTTTTCATCTTAAAACAGAGATTTGGAGAGGAACAAAGAGCTTCTATGCACAAGAGCTCTTTGAATGAAGAGGTTGTGTCTCTTTCTTTCGTCTCTGCCATAAAAAATGTCTACGAAGAAAGCTATTTGTTGACAATATTAACAAACGAAGCAAATTGTCGGCAACAAGTAGGAGCTTCTCTCTTTTCTGTTCTTTTCTGAATTCCTAATTCTTAAAGTTGCTCTGATGCGAAGGTGAAAGCGAGTCCTAATAGAAGGAATTTTTGAAGCCTTTCGACATCATTGTTGAGGAAAACTGATACGAACGGACGATACAAAAGCTCTAATCGGAGTCATATTTAATAGGGCTGACTTTAAATTTTTTGTTTCATTAATCTCTTTCTTGTTTAGTCTTTTTCATTTAACTCGAAAGTCGAAACAAAAAAAATGAGTATTTTATGCCAAATCGATTTCTGTTAAAAGAAAATTCTGAAGCATCATGCAACAAGATTAGTCGAAGAAAAAAAGATATGACGCTTTAACTATCAATGTAGCGCAGCTTTACACCTCAGTCCCAAAGAAGTTGTCATCGGAATATTGCTACTTCATATGAGCGGAAAAATATTGAACATATTGCTTTTGCCTTCAACATTAGGATATGGAGAACAACTATGTATTACGAGTTTGGTTCTCTAAGGCAATTGAAAAGGTATTTATACATCTTCAACATTTTCAATAGAGTTTTAGATGCCGAGGGGTAGAAGCTTATTGTAATGCAAAATGAGTCAAGTCTTATATGCAAAGGCTTTTAGGCAAAATGACCTTTGGTTTATGTAATTGTATTGGTAGTATTTTTCTTTTTGTCAAAACTGTGAAGCTTTAACTAACAATGAAGTGTAGCTTTTTTAAGTTTAAAAATCAGGTGAATTCGTAAATGGTTTTCAGTGAAATTTTATTGTGCAATTGTTTTGGTGCTCTATCATTGAAGTGTAGCTTTTTTAAGTTTTCCCGCTTTTTTGATGATTGCACGTGAGCTGCACATGGGGCGCCTAGGTTAAATTTAACAGCCCCTTTTGACAAATCTGTTAGGTTTAGGGCAAAAGACCAAATATGTTATCTTTTGATATACATTAAGGACCATATCTGTTAAGGGTAATACCTTAATACAGTAAGGACCAAGATAAAGCAGCCTCCATACATTAAGGACCATTTTGATCATTTCCTCTAGAAACAACAAAGGGTTCTGCATACTTCGTCAAGTATTTTATTTATTAACTTATTTTAATAGGGGAAGGACATACATGAAAATAGGGAGGAGAATTCAGACACAATCTTAAGTCAAGTATAAAACAAGTTTAAGCACAACTGCAGCCATCAGACAGGGAACTAATATAAACATTTAGCACATACAATTCTAGAAACGGCTGATCATCTGTTTTTACCATATAAAAACTTCAGTTATTCATCCCATTCATGAACTAATAAAGAAATAATCTATTCCACCTTTGGAAGCAGCGCATTTATTTTTGCGAGAGAAGCTGCACAGTTCAATAAACATGTTTCACGACATGAACATACAGCCCTCCGAACCAACTCTTAAGGTACAGTAAGCATTCAATGAAGGAAACATGGATCTAATATCAACTTTCCAAGTATCAATCTGGTGTAAATGAGCTTTCTTGTTGGCTCACCAACTCATATATGGTATTCTTTAAGACAACTGTGCAGGAATTTTTGACAAGCACAAACATGTAAAAGCATGATGAACCGGATAAATATGAAGAACAAAAAATGAAACGCAATAAAAAAATGTATACTATAAGTACATGAACATGTTGTATCGTCTTTAATCTCCACACATGTTAGATAATCAAAATTCAAACAAAACAAAATCTTCAATTTCAATTACTTATGGTGCTTCTCTTAATGTATGGGATCAGCCTTTATGTTGGATATGCCATTAAAATATCTATCTTTTACCTAATTAAAACCAATACAAATCGCATCCACATGGTTTTACCAAAAAAAAGACACAGATTCATGCTCATAACTCCTGAACGGAATAGAAAGCTGCATCAAGAAGACAGAGATAAAGTGTGCAAATATTCATTATAAAGGTAAAACTGATTATGAAATGCAGGAGGCCCAATTCTAGCATTTTTAAGCAGAGAGGCAGCATTATGGGTTGAATAGTTAAAAAAAAGAAGTAGTACCATTTCAAATTGCTAAACTATATACCTCAGGGTCAATAGATTCTGCATATTGAGAGAATAACTCACCGAGGATTCCTGTGTAGTAGGAAAGAGGCACATCCTTGTCATGAATTTTAAAGAGAGTCTGAGTAGGTGTTATAATACTATACTCTTCCCATCCAGTCATTCCCCAAACTAAGTCACCTTTTTGGAATTTTGGATCACCAGACTCCAAAACTTTAGCCACTCCATATCCCGTGATAGGCTACAACAGAAAAGAAAGTTATGAGAGACATTATCATAGGACAAACTGTTAACCATACAGAAAATCGTTTCCGTCTGTTTCATATTTCAAATCATTGTGGTCTGGATCCCAACACATCAAAAACAAGGAATAAAATATTCCATGGGAAGAACGAAGTCCACTTACCCACAACGTTTACAACATCTACAAGTTCTTGAACAACACAGGGGAAAAGAAATAATGTTATATTTGTATGTTTGAGATCAGCACGATTTACTTGTGGTTGCATTTTATGGATGACAGTGTATACGATCAAAACCGATTCGAGTCAGTCGTACAGACTGATCGAGACGATAATGTTTCGATCAAAGGATATCTGCATGACAAGCTCGGTCAAGATCCGAAGTAAGGGCGGCGAACTTCGAGCTCCAAGACCGATCAAATGACAAGCTCGATATCATTATCGAGCCCATATCCAAATCGAACTACGAGGCAAAGCGGAGATTATCGAAGATGCATGGACCAACCAACATTCACCCTGAATACCGAGACCCCAAGTCAGAATCGAGCTCGGACCAAGGCTGAGGGCTCGATCCAACACTGAGCTCGAGCCAGTATCGAGCTTGCAGATTAGGGCCGTTGCAACCGCGGAGAGAATCTTGGCGGAAATCGAAGAAAAGACAATATATCATGGGCTCTCCACTACGTATTTTTTATTGCATATAAAGTAGGATCCCTCTACTATAAGAAGGATGGCAACAAAAGATCACGGGGGGGAGGAGAAAAAGGAGAATCCCTGGTGCTTGTTTTACTCACTCTTTTTGCTCACTATTTTCATTCTCATAGTTAAGAATACACATATTTTCATTTCTCTACACGATTTATATCAAATAGTATCGCATATCCTTAGAACCATACACAAATCTAACGTTATCCGATTTTCGGGTAAACAGTTTGGCGCCCACCGTGGGGCTAAGGGTAATAGTGGTTGTTTGATACAAATCTGCAATACACACCAGTTTACAACTTCAGATCAACAATGGCAAACCCAAGATTGATGGCTATACCTATCGACCACGAAGCCGGCCTTCAAGATGAAACCAACGACTTGACACCCAGGGCCGGAAGGCGAATTAACGATGTCACCGAAGCTCGAGTCGAAGTGCCGCTAGATGTCAATTCACAAGTGGCTCTTGAGGCGAACCAACGTTCCGAACCGGAAAAAAGCATTCAGGGCGGTACTCGATCCGTAGCTCGAGACACCCATAACGTGAAGGAGATCGAAGTCAGCTTACGGGTGATCTTCGAGATGTTACAAGCCCAGCAAATAGCGATAACTCACTTGCAGAGCCAAACTCAGGAACAAAGCAGGCCGGAGCCCAATCCGCTTCGAGAAATCACCCACAGAACGGAACCAGCCATAGTAAAGTCAAACGAGCCAGAATCGGGGACTACTCCCGAAATTACTAAATTGCTCGAGGAACTCACAAAACGAGTCGAAGCCAACGATAAAAAAGTAGAAACATATAATTCCAGGGTCGATCAGATCCCGGGATCTCCACCAATGATAAAAGGGCTAGATTCGAAAAAATTCATTCAAAAGCCTTTTCCCTCGAGTGCAGCCCCAAAACCAATCCCCAAAAAATTCCGTATGCCCGAAATACCCAAATATAACGGAACGACCGACCCCAACGAGCACATCACTTCTTACACGTGTGCCATCAAGGGCAATGATTTGGAAGATGACGAGATCGAATCTGTATTATTGAAAAAATTCGGTGAAACCCTGTCAAAGGGGGCAATGGTATGGTATCATAATTTACCATCTAACTCTATTGATTCTTTTGCTATGCTAAGCACATGCCGGAGCCATAAAGGTCGAAACCAGAAAGTCGGAATTGTTCAAGGTAATACAAAGGGATAACGAGATGCTAAGGGAGTTCGTAGCTCGTTTTCAAATGGAACGAATGGATCTACCACCAGTCACAGACGATTGGGCTGTTCAAGCTTTTACTCAAGGTCTAAACGAGCGGAGCTCGATGGCCTCACGGCGACTGAAGCAAAATCTGATCGAGTACCCAGCCATTACTTAGACCGATGTGCACAATCGATATCAATCCAAAATAAGAGTCGAAGATGACCAGTTGATTTCTAGGTTCGTTACGAAAAAGCAAAAGTCGACCAGAGATCGATACCAGCCATATAGCGGAAACGATACTACTGCTGAGTATCCGAGGCCTCTTTAAAAACAACCTCGTATACTAGGGGGCTTTATCATTGAATGCATCTGTGATGATTATCAAGTTCGGTGCAAAGGAAGTTACTTCGTTATTTCATGACAAACAACATCTCAACAGGAAACGTTGTAAGAGCCAAATGGTCAAAACGAACCATGCTTATGTAGTTGGCCCGAGCCCTGACGCAAAACATGAACCCATGTACAATGATTTGCAAAGAAAGCCCTCTTCTTTACCGATATTCTATGTTCAAGATTTACTATGCAAACAGGATCGAGTTCGAGCAAGCGCTCACTCGATCATTACGCCTACGAGCTACATTATTTCGAGTTCGAATCATTCACTCGACTACTAAAGCCTACGGGCTACTTTTATTTCGAGTTCGAGCAAGCACTCACTCGACCATTACGCCTACGGGCTACATTATTTCGAGTTTGAATCATTCACTCGACTACAAAGCCTACATGCT
>NW_027438492.1:0-80657 GCF_000715075.1 Nicotiana tabacum
TTTTAAACCCTAAACTGAATTTTCCTTTTAGTCAGCATTAGGGTTTTAAACCTTAAACTGAACTTTTCATTTTAGTCAGCATTAGGGTTTTAAACCTTAAACTGAACTTTTCCTTTTAGTCAGCATTAGGGTTTTAAACCCTAAACTGAACTTTTTCCTTTCAGCCAGCATTAGGGTTTTAAACCCTAAACTGAGCTTTTCCATGCAATCAGCATTAGGGTTTTAAACCCTAAACTGAACTTTCCTTTTAGTCAGCATTAGGGTTTTAAACCCTAAACTGAACTTTTTCCTTTAAGCCAGCATTAGGGTTTTAAACCCTAAACTGAGCTTTTCCATGCTATCAGCATTAGGGTTTTAAACCCTAAACTGAATTTTCCTTTTAGTCAGCATTAGGGTTTTAAACCCTAAACTGAACCTTTTTCATTCAGCCAGCACTAGGGTTTTAAACCTTAAACTGAGCTTTTCCATGCAATCAGCATTAGGGTTTTAAACCCTAAACTGAACTTTCCTTTTAGTCAGCATTAGGGTTTTAAACCCTAAACTGAACTTTTTCCTTTCAGCCAGCATTAGGGTTTTAAACCCTAAACTGAGCTTTTCCATGCAATCAGCATTAGGGTTTTAAACCCTAAACTGAATTTTCCTTTTAGTCAGCATTAGGGTTTTAAACCCTAAACTGAACTTTTTTCATTCAGGCCAGCACTAGGGTTTTAAACCCTAAACTGAGCTTTTCCATGCAATCAGCATTAAGGTTTTAATCCCTAAACTGAATTTTCCTTTTAGTCAGCATTAGGGTTTTAAACCCTAAACTGAACTTTTTTCATTCAGCCAGCACTAGGGTTTTAAACTCTAAACTGATCTTTTCCATGCAATCAGCATTAGGGTTTTAAACCCTAAACTGAACTTTCCTTTTAGTCAGCATTAGGGTTTTAAACCCTAAAATGAACCTTTTCCTTTCAGCCAGCATTAGGGTTTTAAACCCTAAACTGAGCTTTTCCATGCAATCAGCATTAGGGTTTTAAACCCTAAACTGAATTTTCCTTTTAGTCAGCATTAGGGTTTTAAACCCTAAACTGAACTTTTTTCATTCAGCCAGCACTAGGGTTTTAAACCCTAAACTGAGCTTTTCCATGCAATCAGCATTAGGGTTTTAAACCCTAAACTGAACTTTTCCTTTTAGTCAGCATTAGGGTTTTAAACCCTAAACTGAACTTTTTCCTTTCAGCCAGCATTAGGGTTTTAAACCCCTAAACTAAGCTTTTCCATGCAATCAGCATTAGGGTTTTAAACCCTAAACTGAATTTTCCTTTTAGTCAGCATTACGGTTTTAAACCCTAAACTGAACTTTTTTCATTCAGCCAGCACTAGGGTTTTAAACCCTAAACTGAGCTTTTCCATGCAATCAGCATTAGGGTTTTAAACCCTAAACTGAGCTTTTCCATGTAATCAGCATTAGGGTTTTAAACCCTAAACTGAATTTTCCTTTATATCAGCATTAGGGTTTTAAACCCTAAACTGAACTTTTTCCATTCAGCCAGCATTAGGGTTTTAAACCCTAAACTGAGCTTTTCTATGCAATCAGCATTAGGGTTTTAAACCCTAAACTGAATTTTCCTATTAGTCAGCATTAGGGTTTTAAACCTTAAACTGAACTTTTCCTTTTAGTCAGCATTAGGGTTTTAAACCCTAAACTGAACTTTTCCACTCAGCCAGCATTAGTGTTTTAAACCCTAAACTGAGCTTGTCCATGCAATCAGCATTAGGGTTTTAAACCCTAAACTGAATTTTCCTTTTAGTCAGCATTAGGGTTTTAAACCTTAAACTGAACTTTTCATTTTAGTCAGCATTAGGGTTTTAAACCTTAAACTGAACTTTTCCTTTTAGTCAGCATTAGGGTTTTAAACCCTAAACTGAACTTTTCCATTCAGCCAACATTATGGTTTTAAACCCTAAACTGAGCTTTTCCATGTAATCAGCATTAGGGTTTTAAACCCTAAACTGAATTTTCCTTTTATATCAGCATTAGGGTTTTAAACCCTAAACTGAATTTTCCTTTTAGTCAGCATTAGGGTTTTAAACCCTAAACAAAACTTTTTCCATTCAGCCAGCATTAGGGTTTTAAACCCTAAACTGAGCTTTTCCATGCAATCAGCATTAGGGTTTTAAACCCTAAACTGAGCTTTTCCATGTAATCAGCATTAGGGTTTTAAACCCTAAACTGAATTTTCCTTTTAGTCAGCATTAGGGTTTTAAACCCTAAACTGAACTTTTTCCATTCAGCCAACATTAGGGTTTTAAACCCTAAACTGAGCTTTTCCATGCAATCAGCATTAGGGTTTTAAACCCTAAACTGAATTTTCCTTTTAGTCAGCATTAGGGTTTTAAACCTTAAACTGAACTTTTCCTTTTAGTCAGCATTAAGGTTTTAAACCCTAAACTGAACTTTTCCATTCAGCCAGCATTAGGGTTTTAAACCCTAAACTGAGCTTTTCCATGCAATCAGCATTAGGGTTTTAAACCCTAAACTGAATTTTCCTTTTAGTTAGCATTAGGGTTTTAAACCTTAAACTGAACTTTTCCTTTTAGTCAGCATTAGGGTTTTAAACCTTAAACTGAACTTTTCCTTTTAGTCAGCATTAGGGTTTTAAACCCTAAACTGAACTTTTCCATTCAGCCAGCATTAGGGTTTTAAACCCTAAACTGAGCTTTTCCATGTAATCAACATTAGGGTTTTAAACCTTAAACTGAACTTTTCCTTTTAGTCAGCATTAGGGTTTTAAACCTTAAACTGAACTTTTCCTTTTAGTCAGCATTAGGGTTTTAAACCCTAAACTGAACTTTTCCATTCAGCCAGCATTAGGGTTTTAAATCCTAAACTGAGCTTTTCCATGTAATCAGCATTAGGGTTTTAAACCCTAAACTGAATTTTCCTTTTAGTCAGCATTAGGGTTTTAAACCTTAAACTGAACTTTTCCTTTTAGTCAGCATTAGGGTTTTAAACCCTAAACTGAACTTTTCCATTCGGCCAGCATTAGGGTTTTAAACCCTAAACTGAGCTTTTCCATGTAATCAGCATTAGGGTTTTAAACCCTAAACTGAATTTTCCTTTTAGTCAGCATTAGGGTTTTAAACCCTAAACTGAACTTTTTCCTTCCAGCCAGCATTAGGGTTTTAAACCCTAAACTGAGCTTTTCCATGCAATCAGCATTAGGGTTTTAAACCCTAAACTGAATTTCCCTTTTAGTCAGCATTAGGGTTTTAAACCCTAAACTGAACTTTTTCCTTTCAGCCAGCATTAGGGTTTATAACCCTAAACTGAGCTTTTTCCATACAATCAGCATTAGGGTTTTAAACCCTAAACTGAATTTCCCATTTAGTCAGCATTAGGGTTTTAAACCCTAAACTGAACTTTTTCCTTTCAGCCAGCATTTGGGTTTTAAACCCTAAATTGAGCTTTTCCATACAATCAGCATTAGGGTTTTAAACCCTAAACTGAATTTTCCTTTTAGTCAGCATTAGGGTTTTAAACCCTAAACTGAACTTTTTCCTTTCAGCCAGCATTAGGGTTTTAAACCCTAAACTGAGCTTTTCCATGCAATCAGCATTACGGTTTTAAACCCTAAACTGAATTTCCCTTTTAGTCAGCATTAGGGTTTTAAACCCTAAACTGAACTTTTTCCATTCAGCCAGCATTAGGGTTTTAAACCCTAAACTGAGCTTTTCCATGCAATCAGCATTAGAGTTTTAAACCCTAAACTGAATTTTCCTTTTAGTCAGCATTAGGGTTTTAAACCCTAGACTGAACTTTTTCCTTTCAGCTAGTATTAGGGTTTTAAACCCTAAACTAAGCTTTTCCATGCTATCAGCATTAGGGTTTTAAACCCTAAACTGAGCTTTTTCATGCTATCAGCATTAGGGTTTTAAACCCTAAACTGTATTTTCCTTTTAGTCAGCATTAGGGTTTTAAACCCTAAACTGAACTTTTTTTATTCAGCCAGCACTAGGGTTTTAAACCCTAAACTGAGCTTTTCCATGCAATCAGCATTAGGGTTCTAAACCCTAAACTGAACTTTCCTTTTAGTCAGCATTAGGGTTTTAAACCCTAAACTGAACTTTTTCCTTTCAGCCAGCATTAGGGTTTTAAACCCTAAACTGAGCTTTTCCATGCTATCAGCATTAGGGTTTCAAACCCTAAACTGAATTTTCCTTTTAGTCAGCATTAGGGTTTTAAACCCTAAACTGAACTTTTTTCATTCAGCCAGCACTAGGGTTTTAAACCCTAAACTGAGCTTTTCCATGCAATCAGCATTAGGGTTTTAAACCCTAAACTGAACTTTCCTTTTAGTAGCATTAGGGTTTTAAACCCTAAACTGAACTTTTTCCTTTCAGCCAGCGTTAGTGTTTTAAACCCTAAACTGAGTTTTTCCATGCAATCAGCATTAGGGTTTTAAACCCTAAACTGAACTTTCCTTTTAGTCAGCATTAGGGTTTTAAACCTTAAACTGAACTTTTCATTTTAGTCAGCATTAGGGTTTTAAACCTTAAACTGAACTTTTCCTTTTAGTCAGCATTAGGGTTTTAAACCCTAAACTGAACTTTTTTATTCAGCCAGCACTAGGGTTTTAAACCCTAAACTGAGCTTTTCCATGCAATCAGCATTAGGGTTCTAAACCCTAAACTGAACTTTCCTTTTAGTCAGCATTAGGGTTTTAAACCCTAAACTGAACTTTTTCCTTTCAGCCAGCATTAGGGTTTTAAACCCTAAACTGAGCTTTTCCATGCTATCAGCATTAGGGTTTCAAACCCTAAACTGAATTTTCCTTTTAGTCAGCATTAGGGTTTTAAACCCTAAACTGAACTTTTTTCATTCAGCCAGCACTAGGGTTTTAAACCCTAAACTGAGCTTTTCCATGCAATCAGCATTAGGGTTCTAAACCCTAAACTGAACTTTCCTTTTAGTCAGCATTAGGGTTTTAAACCCTAAACTGAACTTTTTCCTTTCAGCCAGCATTAGGGTTTTAAACCCTAAACTGAGCTTTTCCATGCTATCAGCATTAGGGTTTCAAACCCTAAACTGAATTTTCCTTTTAGTCAGCATTAGGGTTTTAAACCCTAAACTGAACTTTTTTCATTCAGCCAGCACTAGGGTTTTAAACCCTAAACTGAGCTTTTCCATGCAATCAGCATTAGGGTTTTAAACCCTAAACTGAACTTTCCTTTTAGTAGCATTAGGGTTTTAAACCCTAAACTGAACTTTTTCCTTTCAGCCAGCGTTAGTGTTTTAAACCCTAAACTGAGCTTTTCCATGCAATCAGCATTAGGGTTTTAAACCCTAAACTGAACTTTCCTTTTAGTCAGCATTAGGGTTTTAAACCTTAAACTGAACTTTTCATTTTAGTCAGCATTAGGGTTTTAAACCTTAAACTGAACTTTTCCTTTTAGTCAGCATTAGGGTTTTAAACCCTAAACTGAACTTTTCCATTCAGCCAACATTATGGTTTTAAACCCTAAACTGAGCTTTTCCATGTAATTAGCATTAGGGTTTTAAACCCTAAACTGAATTTTCCTTTTAGTCAGCATTAGGGTTTTAAACCCTAAACTGAACTTTTTTCATTCAGCTAGCACTAGGGTTTTAAACCCTAAACTGAGCTTTTCCATGCAATCAGCATTAGGGTTTTAAACCCTAAACTGAACTTTCCTTTTAGTAGCATTAGGGTTTTAAACCCTAAACTGAACTTTTTCCTTTCAGCCAGCGTTAGTGTTTTAAACCCTAAACTGAGCTTTTCCATGCAATCAGCATTAGGGTTTTAAACCCTAAACTGAACTTTCCTTTTAGTCAGCATTAGGGTTTTAAACCTTAAACTGAACTTTTCATTTTAGTCAGCATTAGGGTTTTAAACCTTAAACTGAACTTTTCCTTTTAGTCAGCATTAGGGTTTTAAACCCTAAACTGAACTTTTTCCTTTCAGCCAGCATTAGGGTTTTAAACCCTAAACTGAGCTTTTCCATGCAATCAGCATTAGGGTTTTAAACCCTAAACTGAACTTTCCTTTTAGTCAGCATTAGGGTTTTAAACCCTAAACTGAACTTTTTCCTTTAAGCCAGCATTAGGGTTTTAAACCCTAAACTGAGCTTTTCCATGCTATCAGCATTAGGGTTTTAAACCCTAAACTGAATTTTCCTTTTAGTCAGCATTAGGGTTTTAAACCCTAAACTGAACCTTTTTCATTCAGCCAGCACTAGGGTTTTAAACCCTAAACTGAGCTTTTCCATGCTATCAGCATTAGGGTTTTAAACCCTAAACTGAATTTTCCTTTTAGTCAGCATTAGGGTTTTAAACCCTAAATTGAACTTTTTTTATTCAGCCAGCACTAGGGTTTTAAACCCTAAATTGAGCTTTTCCATGCAATCAGCATTAGGGTTCTAAACCCTAAACTGAACTTTCCTTTTAGTCAGCATTAGGGTTTTAAACCCTAAACTGAACTTTTTCCTTTCAGCCAGCATTAGGGTTTTAAATCCTAAACTGAGCTTTTCCATGCTATCAGCATTAGGGTTTCAAACCCTAAACTGAATTTTTCTTTTAGTCAGCATTAGGGTTTTAAACCCTAAACTGAACTTTTTTCATTCAGCCAGCACTAGGGTTTTAAACCCTAAACTGAGCTTTTCCATGCAATCAGCATTAGGGTTTTAAACCCTAAACTGAACTTTCCTTTTAGTAGCATTAGGGTTTTAAACCCTAAACTGAATTTTTCCTTTCAGCCAGCGTTAGGGTTTTAAACCCTAAACTGAGCTTTTCCATGCAATCAGCATTAGGGTTTTAAACCCTAAACTGAACTTTCCTTTTAGTCAGCATTAGGGTTTTAAACCCTAAACTGAACTTTTTCCTTTCAGCCAGCATTATGGTTTTAAACCCTAAACTGAGCTTTTCCATGCTATCAGCATTAGGGTTTTAAACCCTAAACTGAATTTTCCTTTTAGTTAGCATTAGGGTTTTAAACCCTAAACTGAACTTTTTTCATTCAGCCAGCACTAGGGTTTTAAACCTTAAACTGAGCTTTTCCATGCAATCAGCATTAGGGTTTTAAACCCTAAACTGAACTTTCCTTTTAGTCAGCATTAGGGTTTTAAACCCTAAACTGAACTTTTTCCTTTCAGCCAGCATTAGGGTTTTAAACCCTAAACTGAGCTTTTCCATGCAATCAGCATTAGGGTTTTAAACCCTAAACTGAATTTTCCTTTTAGTCAGCATTAGGGTTTTAAACCCTAAACTGAACTTTTTTCATTCAGCCAGCACTAGGGTTTTAAACCCTAAACTGAGCTTTTCCATGCAATCAGCATTAAGGTTTTAATCCCTAAACTGAATTTTCCTTTTAGTCAGCATTAGGGTTTTAAACCCTAAACTGAACTTTTTTCATTCAGCCAGCACTAGGGTTTTAAACTCTAAACTGATCTTTTCCATGCAATCAGCATTAGGGTTTTAAACCCTAAACTGAACTTTCCTTTTAGTCAGCATTAGGGTTTTAAACCCTAAAATGAACCTTTTCCTTTCAGCCAGCATTAGGGTTTTAAACCCTAAACTGAGCTTTTCCATGCAATCAGCATTAGGGTTTTAAACCCTAAACTGAATTTTCCTTTTAGTCAGCATTAGGGTTTTAAACCCTAAACTGAACTTTTTTCATTCAGCCAGCACTAGGGTTTTAAACCCTAAACTGAGCTTTTCCATGCAATCAGCATTAGGGTTTTAAACCCTAAACTGAACTTTCCTTTTAGTCAGCATTAGGGTTTTAAACCCTAAACTGAACTTTTTCCTTTCAGCCAGCATTAGGGTTTTAAACCCCTAAACTAAGCTTTTCCATGCAATCAGCATTAGGGTTTTAAACCCTAAACTGAATTTTCCTTTTAGTCAGCATTACGGTTTTAAACCCTAAACTGAACTTTTTTCATTCAGCCAGCACTAGGGTTTTAAACCCTAAACTGAGCTTTTCCATGCAATCAGCATTAGGGTTTTAAACCCTAAACTGAGCTTTTCCATGTAATCAGCATTAGGGTTTTAAACCCTAAACTGAATTTTCCTTTATATCAGCATTAGGGTTTTAAACCCTAAACTGAACTTTTTCCATTCAGCCAGCATTAGGGTTTTAAACCCTAAACTGAGCTTTTCTATGCAATCAGCATTAGGGTTTTAAACCCTAAACTGAATTTTCCTATTAGTCAGCATTAGGGTTTTAAACCTTAAACTGAACTTTTCCTTTTAGTCAGCATTAGGGTTTTAAACCCTAAACTGAACTTTTCCACTCAGCCAGCATTAGTGTTTTAAACCCTAAACTGAGCTTGTCCATGCAATCAGCATTAGGGTTTTAAACCCTAAACTGAATTTTCCTTTTAGTCAGCATTAGGGTTTTAAACCTTAAACTGAACTTTTCATTTTAGTCAGCATTAGGGTTTTAAACCTTAAACTGAACTTTTCCTTTTAGTCAGCATTAGGGTTTTAAACCCTAAACTGAACTTTTCCATTCAGCCAACATTATGGTTTTAAACCCTAAACTGAGCTTTTCCATGTAATCAGCATTAGGGTTTTAAACCCTAAACTGAATTTTCCTTTTATACAGCATTAGGGTTTTAAACCCTAAACTGAATTTTCCTTTTAGTCAGCATTAGGGTTTTAAACCCTAAACAAAACTTTTTCCATTCAGCCAGCATTAGGGTTTTAAACCCTAAACTGAGCTTTTCCATGCAATCAGCATTAGGGTTTTAAACCCTAAACTGAGCTTTTCCATGTAATCAGCATTAGGGTTTTAAACCCTAAACTGAATTTTCCTTTTAGTCAGCATTAGGGTTTTAAACCCTAAACTGAACTTTTTCCATTCAGCCAACATTAGGGTTTTAAACCCTAAACTGAGCTTTTCCATGCAATCAGCATTAGGGTTTTAAACCCTAAACTGAATTTTCCTTTTAGTCAGCATTAGGGTTTTAAACCTTAAACTGAACTTTTCCTTTTAGTCAGCATTAAGGTTTTAAACCCTAAACTGAACTTTTCCATTCAGCCAGCATTAGGGTTTTAAACCCTAAACTGAGCTTTTCCATGCAATCAGCATTAGGGTTTTAAACCCTAAACTGAATTTTCCTTTTAGTTAGCATTAGGGTTTTAAACCTTAAACTGAACTTTTCCTTTTAGTCAGCATTAGGGTTTTAAACCTTAAACTGAACTTTTCCTTTTAGTCAGCATTAGGGTTTTAAACCCTAAACTGAACTTTTCCATTCAGCCAGCATTAGGGTTTTAAACCCTAAACTGAGCTTTTCCATGTAATCAACATTAGGGTTTTAAACCTTAAACTGAACTTTTCCTTTTAGTCAGCATTAGGGTTTTAAACCTTAAACTGAACTTTTCCTTTTAGTCAGCATTAGGGTTTTAAACCCTAAACTGAACTTTTCCATTCAGCCAGCATTAGGGTTTTAAATCCTAAACTGAGCTTTTCCATGTAATCAGCATTAGGGTTTTAAACCCTAAACTGAATTTTCCTTTTAGTCAGCATTAGGGTTTTAAACCTTAAACTGAACTTTTCCTTTTAGTCAGCATTAGGGTTTTAAACCCTAAACTGAACTTTTCCATTCGGCCAGCATTAGGGTTTTAAACCCTAAACTGAGCTTTTCCATGTAATCAGCATTAGGGTTTTAAACCCTAAACTGAATTTTCCTTTTAGTCAGCATTAGGGTTTTAAACCCTAAACTGAACTTTTTCCTTCCAGCCAGCATTAGGGTTTTAAACCCTAAACTGAGCTTTTCCATGCAATCAGCATTAGGGTTTTAAACCCTAAACTGAATTTCCCTTTTAGTCAGCATTAGGGTTTTAAACCCTAAACTGAACTTTTTCCTTTCAGCCAGCATTAGGGTTTATAACCCTAAACTGAGCTTTTTCCATACAATCAGCATTAGGGTTTTAAACCCTAAACTGAATTTCCCATTTAGTCAGCATTAGGGTTTTAAACCCTAAACTGAACTTTTTCCTTTCAGCCAGCATTTGGGTTTTAAACCCTAAATTGAGCTTTTCCATACAATCAGCATTAGGGTTTTAAACCCTAAACTGAATTTTCCTTTTAGTCAGCATTAGGGTTTTAAACCCTAAACTGAACTTTTTCCTTTCAGCCAGCATTAGGGTTTTAAACCCTAAACTGAGCTTTTCCATGCAATCAGCATTACGGTTTTAAACCCTAAACTGAATTTCCCTTTTAGTCAGCATTAGGGTTTTAAACCCTAAACTGAACTTTTTCCATTCAGCCAGCATTAGGGTTTTAAACCCTAAACTGAGCTTTTCCATGCAATCAGCATTAGAGTTTTAAACCCTAAACTGAATTTTCCTTTTAGTCAGCATTAGGGTTTTAAACCCTAGACTGAACTTTTTCCTTTCAGCTAGTATTAGGGTTTTAAACCCTAAACTAAGCTTTTCCATGCTATCAGCATTAGGGTTTTAAACCCTAAACTGAGCTTTTTCATGCTATCAGCATTAGGGTTTTAAACCCTAAACTGTATTTTCCTTTTAGTCAGCATTAGGGTTTTAAACCCTAAACTGAACTTTTTTATTCAGCCAGCACTAGGGTTTTAAACCCTAAACTGAGCTTTTCCATGCAATCAGCATTAGGGTTCTAAACCCTAAACTGAACTTTCCTTTTAGTCAGCATTAGGGTTTTAAACCCTAAACTGAACTTTTTCCTTTCAGCCAGCATTAGGGTTTTAAACCCTAAACTGAGCTTTTCCATGCTATCAGCATTAGGGTTTCAAACCCTAAACTGAATTTTCCTTTTAGTCAGCATTAGGGTTTTAAACCCTAAACTGAACTTTTTTCATTCAGCCAGCACTAGGGTTTTAAACCCTAAACTGAGCTTTTCCATGCAATCAGCATTAGGGTTTTAAACCCTAAACTGAACTTTCCTTTTAGTAGCATTAGGGTTTTAAACCCTAAACTGAACTTTTTCCTTTCAGCCAGCGTTAGTGTTTTAAACCCTAAACTGAGTTTTTCCATGCAATCAGCATTAGGGTTTTAAACCCTAAACTGAACTTTCCTTTTAGTCAGCATTAGGGTTTTAAACCTTAAACTGAACTTTTCATTTTAGTCAGCATTAGGGTTTTAAACCTTAAACTGAACTTTTCCTTTTAGTCAGCATTAGGGTTTTAAACCCTAAACTGAACTTTTTTATTCAGCCAGCACTAGGGTTTTAAACCCTAAACTGAGCTTTTCCATGCAATCAGCATTAGGGTTCTAAACCCTAAACTGAACTTTCCTTTTAGTCAGCATTAGGGTTTTAAACCCTAAACTGAACTTTTTCCTTTCAGCCAGCATTAGGGTTTTAAACCCTAAACTGAGCTTTTCCATGCTATCAGCATTAGGGTTTCAAACCCTAAACTGAATTTTCCTTTTAGTCAGCATTAGGGTTTTAAACCCTAAACTGAACTTTTTTCATTCAGCCAGCACTAGGGTTTTAAACCCTAAACTGAGCTTTTCCATGCAATCAGCATTAGGGTTCTAAACCCTAAACTGAACTTTCCTTTTAGTCAGCATTAGGGTTTTAAACCCTAAACTGAACTTTTTCCTTTCAGCCAGCATTAGGGTTTTAAACCCTAAACTGAGCTTTTCCATGCTATCAGCATTAGGGTTTCAAACCCTAAACTGAATTTTCCTTTTAGTCAGCATTAGGGTTTTAAACCCTAAACTGAACTTTTTTCATTCAGCCAGCACTAGGGTTTTAAACCCTAAACTGAGCTTTTCCATGCAATCAGCATTAGGGTTTTAAACCCTAAACTGAACTTTCCTTTTAGTAGCATTAGGGTTTTAAACCCTAAACTGAACTTTTTCCTTTCAGCCAGCGTTAGTGTTTTAAACCCTAAACTGAGCTTTTCCATGCAATCAGCATTAGGGTTTTAAACCCTAAACTGAACTTTCCTTTTAGTCAGCATTAGGGTTTTAAACCTTAAACTGAACTTTTCATTTTAGTCAGCATTAGGGTTTTAAACCTTAAACTGAACTTTTCCTTTTAGTCAGCATTAGGGTTTTAAACCCTAAACTGAACTTTTCCATTCAGCCAACATTATGGTTTTAAACCCTAAACTGAGCTTTTCCATGTAATTAGCATTAGGGTTTTAAACCCTAAACTGAATTTTCCTTTTAGTCAGCATTAGGGTTTTAAACCCTAAACTGAACTTTTTTCATTCAGCTAGCACTAGGGTTTTAAACCCTAAACTGAGCTTTTCCATGCAATCAGCATTAGGGTTTTAAACCCTAAACTGAACTTTCCTTTTAGTAGCATTAGGGTTTTAAACCCTAAACTGAACTTTTTCCTTTCAGCCAGCGTTAGTGTTTTAAACCCTAAACTGAGCTTTTCCATGCAATCAGCATTAGGGTTTTAAACCCTAAACTGAACTTTCCTTTTAGTCAGCATTAGGGTTTTAAACCTTAAACTGAACTTTTCATTTTAGTCAGCATTAGGGTTTTAAACCTTAAACTGAACTTTTCCTTTTAGTCAGCATTAGGGTTTTAAACCCTAAACTGAACTTTTTCCTTTCAGCCAGCATTAGGGTTTTAAACCCTAAACTGAGCTTTTCCATGCAATCAGCATTAGGGTTTTAAACCCTAAACTGAACTTTCCTTTTAGTCAGCATTAGGGTTTTAAACCCTAAACTGAACTTTTTCCTTTAAGCCAGCATTAGGGTTTTAAACCCTAAACTGAGCTTTTCCATGCTATCAGCATTAGGGTTTTAAACCCTAAACTGAATTTTCCTTTTAGTCAGCATTAGGGTTTTAAACCCTAAACTGAACCTTTTTCATTCAGCCAGCACTTGGGTTTTAAACCCTAAACTGAGCTTTTCCATGCTATCAGCATTAGGGTTTTAAACCCTAAACTGAATTTTCCTTTTAGTCAGCATTAGGGTTTTAAACCCTAAATTGAACTTTTTTTATTCAGCCAGCACTAGGGTTTTAAACCCTAAATTGAGCTTTTCCATGCAATCAGCATTAGGGTTCTAAACCCTAAACTGAACTTTCCTTTTAGTCAGCATTAGGGTTTTAAACCCTAAACTGAACTTTTTCCTTTCAGCCAGCATTAGGGTTTTAAATCCTAAACTGAGCTTTTCCATGCTATCAGCATTAGGGTTTCAAACCCTAAACTGAATTTTTCTTTTAGTCAGCATTAGGGTTTTAAACCCTAAACTGAACTTTTTTCATTCAGCCAGCACTAGGGTTTTAAACCCTAAACTGAGCTTTTCCATGCAATCAGCATTAGGGTTTTAAACCCTAAACTGAACTTTCCTTTTAGTAGCATTAGGGTTTTAAACCCTAAACTGAATTTTTTCCTTTCAGCCAGCGTTAGGGTTTTAAACCCTAAACTGAGCTTTTCCATGCAATCAGCATTAGGGTTTTAAACCCTAAACTGAACTTTCCTTTTAGTCAGCATTAGGGTTTTAAACCCTAAACTGAACTTTTTCCTTTCAGCCAGCATTATGGTTTTAAACCCTAAACTGAGCTTTTCCATGCTATCAGCATTAGGGTTTTAAACCCTAAACTGAATTTTCCTTTTAGTTAGCATTAGGGTTTTAAACCCTAAACTGAACTTTTTTCATTCAGCCAGCACTAGGGTTTTAAACCCTAAACTGAGGTTTTCCATGCAATCAGCATTAGGGTTTTAAACCCTAAACTGAACTTTCCTTTTAGTCAGCATTAGGGTTTTAAACCCTAAACTGAACTTTTTCCTTTCAGCCAGCATTAGGGTTTTAAACCCTAAACTGAGATTTTCCATGCAATCAGCATTAGGGTTTTAAACCCTAAACTGAATTTTCCTTTTAGTCAGCATTAGGGTTTTAAACCCTAAACTGAACTTTTTCATTCAGCCAGCACTAGGGTTTTAAACCCTAAACTGAGCTTTTCCATGCAATCAGCATTAGGGTTTTAATCCCTAAACTGAATTTTCCTTTTAGTCAGCATTAGGGTTTTAAACCCTAAACTGAACTTTTTTCATTCAGCCAGCACTAGGGTTTTAAACCCTAAACTGATCTTTTCCATGCAATCAGCATTAGGGTTTTAAACCCTAAACTGAACTTTCCTTTTAGTCAGCATTAGGGTTTTAAACCCTAAACTGAACCTTTTCCTTTCAGCCAGCATTAGGGTTTTAAACCCTAAACTGAGCTTTTCCATACAATCAGCATTAGGGTTTTAAACCCTAAACTGAATTTTCCTTTTAGTCAGCATTACGGTTTTAAACCCTAAACTGAACTTTTTTCATTCAGCCAGCACTAGGGTTTTAAACCCTAAACTGAGCTTTTCCATGCAATCAGCATTAGGGTTTTAAACCCTAAACTGAACTTTCCTTTTAGTCAGCATTAGGGTTTTAAACCTTAAACTGAACTTTTTCCTTTGAGCCAGCATTAGGGTTTTAAACCCTAAACTGAGCTTTTCCATGCAATCAGCATTAGGGTTTTAAACCCTAAACTGAATTTTCTTTTTAGTCAGCATTAGTGTTTTAAACCCTAAACTGAACTTTTTTCATTCAGCCAGCACTAGGGTTTTAAACCCTAAACTGAGCTTTTCCATGCAATCAGCATTAGGGTTTTAAACCCTAAACGTCGCTTGGGGCATGGACGTCATCGGACCAATTGAACCAAAGGCTTCGAATGGACACAGGTTTATACTGGTTGCCATCGATTACTTCACAAAATGGGTAGAAGCTGTCACTCTCAAGTCGGTCACTAAGAAAGCTGTGGTGGATTTTGTACACTCAAATCTTATCTGTCGCTTCGGTATTCCTGCGACTATCATTACAGATAATGCAGCAAACTTGAACAGTCACTTGATGGGAGATGTATGCGAGCAATTCAAGATAACGCATAGGAATTCCACTCCTTATCGGCCAAAAGCCAATGGTGCCGTGGAAGCGGCAAACAAAAACATCAAGAAGATTTTGAGGAAAACGATCCAAAGTTCCCGACAGTGGCATGAGCAGTTACCTTTTGCATTATTGGGGTACCGCACTACGGTACGCACATCGGTGGGAGCGACTCCTTATCTTTTGGTTTATGGGACTGAGGCTGTAATACCGGCAGAGGTAGAAATTCCTTCGCTTCGAATCATTGTCGAAGCAGAAATCGAAGACAGCGAGTGGGTCAAGGCTCGACTGGAGCAATTGACGTTGATTGATGAAAAGCGAGTGGCCGCAGTTTGTCACGGACAGTTATACCAACGAAGGATGGCCCGTGCTTACAACAAGAAAGTCCGACCCCGGAATTTCGAAGTAGGCCAGCTGGTACTGAGGCGTATTCTGCCGCATCATGAAGAAGCAAAAGGAAAGTTTGCCCCAAATTGGAAAGGCCCATACATCGTAAGGAAGATATTGCCGAGAAGAGCATTGTATTTAGGTGATATCGAAGGAAATGACCCCGACACAGCAGTAAATGCAGATGCAGTCAAGAGATACTACGTCTAGATCATACTCCAGTGGTCCTGACACATTTGGAAAATGGCGAAGGTTTTATCCCCCACTACTCCCAAACACTACCCAATCCTCTCAATATAAAAAAAAAACAACGGCAAAAACAAAACATTGATTGAGGCCTGAACTACGTTTGACTTGATTCCGAAAGGATACGTAGGCAGCCTCTCCCTGAGGTTCAGTCACACCAACAATAAAATCCCATTCACCCTGAAATTGAAACCGGGGCACGTCGAGCAGTTTAGAAGTTAGTATCATCTACCTCTCTTTACCAAGCACAAGCCTTCAAATCAATTACCAAATATGGTGGGGAACCAATAAGCGTCACAAATGGAGACCAGCACACTCTGAATTGAGAGAGATAAAATGAGAGAGTCTCGGCGGTGAAAACCTTCGGGCACCACGAGGCGACGGGAGTAGAGAAACCAAAATGAGAGAGCTTGTTTAGTAAAAACTCGCAAAGAGTGCTATCAAGCGATGACAGGAAGAGAAATGAGAGAGGTCAGCCAGCGAAAACCCGCAAAGGGCGCTGTTGGTCAAAAAAGAATGACTCCACCCCCAGAAGGTTTGGGCAAAGTGCCACCGGTTTGGAATCACAGATCCGTTCTGGTTCAGGAAAATGCAAGTTCTTAGAAAGTCAGACGTCCAGTCCAAAGAGCATGTAATGTCATTTAAAGCCAGCGTTATCTTCCTCAGATAAGTCTTTCTCGTCCCGAAAAGGACACTCCTTGCCTGAAGTTTGTTTTCTCCTTTCTTTGTTTCTTTTCGAATCTCTTTTATGTCTTAACCCCAAGTTCAGGATACACCGGAAAGGGCAGGTGGCAGTTTTGTTTGCACGGAATCCCGTCTCATGAAGGAAAGCGCCGCATTTCGTTGGTACGATTGCCCAAGCCTGATGAATCATCACGTCTGATGTTGTTAAAGTAAAGAGGAAAGAGAGAAATCTTTCCCAGCAAGTCCGCCTTCGGACAAATCCCCACAGAGTCTCCCTCTGTACAAATCCCCACAGAGTCTCTCTTTGTACAATCTCCCACAGAGTCTCCCTATATATATATATATATATATATATGAAGAGAGAAAAAAAAAGAAAAAGAAAAGTCCCCGTTGGAATTTCCTCAGCACATCCCCAGCGAGTCCTTTTGTAAAAATTCCCCAACAAGCTTACCCCAACAAGTCCTAGAAATCCCGTTTTGAAATAAATCCCCAGCATCCCCCATTGTACAAAAATCCACACAAAGAACCCACTTTGTAAATATTCCCCCACAGAGCTTCCTTTTGTACAAATTCCCACAGAATACCTCCAATAAAATCCCCGTCTAGAACCTCCAAGCAAAACGGGACAAAAAAAAGGAGAAAAAAAGAAAAAAAAGAGAGCCTTACGAAGCAAGTCATCACAGAATCTGGAAATACAAGCCTGAGCAGTCCAAAGGTTTCGCCATTCGAATCAAATCAATGGCGGGACTTCGCAACAGAAATAGAGACGCAACAAAGCAATTGGGAACGATCAAGGTCACCGAATCGACCGTCATTTCCGAACTAACAATTGTTCTTTGTCTGAAAGTTGAAACAGGTATAATCCAAGACAACCGTGCAATAAGCAGGTGTCGCCTAAAGAGGAAGGTACACGGGTACAAGAAACATTTTGGCAATAAGGAATTCACTCGAAAGGTAAGTTTCCACGAAACTCCCTTTTATCCTCTACTAAAACAAGAAAATTCAAAAAAAAGGAGATCGTTTAGTATTCTCGAACTTTGTCCCCAGCCAGTCAGCATTAGGGTTTTAAACCCTAAACTGAACTTTTTCCTTTCAGCCAGCATTAGGGTTTTAAACCCTAAACTGAGCTTTTCCATGCAATCAGCATTAGAGTTTTAAACCCTAAACTGAATTTTCCATTTAGTCAGCATTAGGGTTTTAAACCCTAGACTGAACTTTTTCCTTTCAGCCAGTATTAGGGTTTTAAACCCTAAACTGAGCTTTTCCATGCTATCAGCATTAGGGTTTTAAACCCTAAACTGAGCTTTTCCATGCTATCAGCATTAGGGTTTTAAACCCTAAACTGAATTTTCCTTTTAGTCAGCATTAGGGTTTTAAACCCTAAACTGAACTTTTTTCATTCAGCCAGCACTAGGGTTTTAAACCCTAAACTGAGCTTTTCCATGCAATCAGCATTAGGGTTTTAAACCCTAAACTGAACTTTCCTTTTAGTCAGCATTAGGGTTTTAAACCCTAAACTGAACTTTTTTCATTCAGCCAGCACTAGGGTTTTAAACCCTAAACTGAGCTTTTCCATGCAATCAGCATTAGGGTTTTAAACCCTAAACTGAACTTTCCTTTTAGTAGCATTAGGGTTTTAAACCCTAAACTGAACTTTTTCCTTTCAGCCAGCATTAGGGTTTTAAACCCTAAACTGAGCTATTCCATGCAATCAGCATTAGGGTTTTAAACCCTAAACTGAACTTTCCTTTTAGTCAGCATTAGGGTTTTAAACCCTAAACTGAACTTTTTCCTTTCAGCCAGCATTAGGGTTTTAAACCCTAAACTGAGCTTTTCCATGCTATCAGCATTAAGGTTTTAAACCCTAAACTGAATTTTCCTTTTAGTCAGCATTAGGGTTTTAAACCCTAAACTGAACTTTTTCCTTTCAGCCAGCATTATGGTTTTAAACCCTAAACTGAGCTTTTCCATGCTATCAGCATTAGGGTTTTAAACCCTAAACTGAATTTTCCTTTTAGTCAGCATTAGTGTTTTAAACCCTAAACTGAACTTTTTCCTTTCAGCCAGCATTAGGGTTTTAAACCCTAAACTGAGCTTTTCCATGCAATCAGCATTAGGGTTTTAAACCCTAAACTGAATTTTCCTTTTAGTCAGCATTAGGGTTTTAAACCCTAAACTGAACTTTTTTCATTCAGCCAGCACTAGGGTTTTAAACCCTAAACTGAGCTTTTCCATGCAATCAGCATTAGGGTTTTAATCCCTAAACTGAATTTTCCTTTTAGTCAGCATTAGGGTTTTAAACCCTAAACTGAACTTTTTTCATTCAGCCAGCACTAGGGTTTTAAACCCTAAACTGATCTTTTCCATGCAATCAGCATTAGGGTTTTAAACCCTAAACTGAACTTTCCTTTTAGTCAGCATTAAAGTTTTAAACCCTAAACTGAACCTTTTACTTTCAGCCAGCATTAGGGTTTTAAACCCTAAACTGAGCTTTTCCATGCAATCAGCATTAGGGTTTTAAACCCTAAACTGAATTTTCCTTTTAGTCAGCATTAGGGTTTTAAACCCTAAACTGAACTTTTTTCATTCAACCAGCACTAGGGTTTTAAACCCTAAACTGAGCTTTTCCATGCAATCAGCATTAGGGTTTTAAACCCTAAACTGAACTTTCCTTTTAGTCAGCATTAGGGTTTTAAACCCTAAACTGAACTTTTTCCTTTCAGCCAGCATTAGGGTTTTAAACCCTAAACTGAGCTTTTCCATGCAATCAGCATTAGGGTTTTAAACCCTAAACTGAATTTTCCTTTTAGTCAGCATTACGGTTTTAAACCCTAAACTGAACTTTTTTCATTCAGCCAGCACTAGGATTTTAAACCCTAAACTGAGCTTTTCCATGCAATCAGCATTAGGGTTTTAAACCCTAAACTGAACTTTCCTTTTAGTCAGCATTAGGGTTTTAAACCCTAAACTGAACTTTTTCCTTTCAGCCAGCATTAGGGTTTTAAACCCTAAACTGAGCTTTTCCATGCTATCAACATTAGGGTTTTAAACCCTAAACTGAACTTTTCCTTTTAGTCAGGATTAGGGTTTTAAAACCCTAAACTGAACTTTTCCATGTAATCAGCATTAGGGTTTTAAACCCTAAACTGAATTTTCCTTTTAGTCAGCATTAGGGTTTTAAACCCTAAACTGAACTTTTTCCATTCAGCCAACATTAGGGTTTTAAACCCTAAACTGAGCTTTTCCATGCAATCAGCATTAGGGTTTTAAACCCTAAACTGAACTTTCCTTTTAGTCAGCATTAGGGTTTTAAACCCTAAACTGAACTTTTTTCATTCAGCCAGCACTAGGGTTTTAAACCCTAAACTGAGCTTTTCCATGCAATCAGCATTAGGGTTTTAAACCCTAAACTGAACTTTCCTTTTAGTAGCATTAGGGTTTTAAACCCTAAACTGAACTTTTTCCTTTCAGCCAGCATTAGGGTTTTAAACCCTAAACTGAGCTATTCCATGCAATCAGCATTAGGGTTTTAAACCCTAAACTGAACTTTCCTTTTAGTCAGCATTAGGGTTTTAAACCCTAAACTGAACTTTTTCCTTTCAGCCAGCATTAGGGTTTTAAACCCTAAACTGAGCTTTTCCATGCTATCAGCATTAAGGTTTTAAACCCTAAACTGAATTTTCCTTTTAGTCAGCATTAGGGTTTTAAACCCTAAACTGAACTTTTTCCTTTCAGCCAGCATTATGGTTTTAAACCCTAAACTGAGCTTTTCCATGCTATCAGCATTAGGGTTTTAAACCCTAAACTGAATTTTCCTTTTAGTCAGCATTAGTGTTTTAAACCCTAAACTGAACTTTTTCCTTTCAGCCAGCATTAGGGTTTTAAACCCTAAACTGAGCTTTTCCATGCAATCAGCATTAGGGTTTTAAACCCTAAACTGAATTTTCCTTTTAGTCAGCATTAGGGTTTTAAACCCTAAACTGAACTTTTTTCATTCAGCCAGCACTAGGGTTTTAAACCCTAAACTGAGCTTTTCCATGCAATCAGCATTAGGGTTTTAATCCCTAAACTGAATTTTCCTTTTAGTCAGCATTAGGGTTTTAAACCCTAAACTGAACTTTTTTCATTCAGCCAGCACTAGGGTTTTAAACCCTAAACTGATCTTTTCCATGCAATCAGCATTAGGGTTTTAAACCCTAAACTGAACTTTCCTTTTAGTCAGCATTAAAGTTTTAAACCCTAAACTGAACCTTTTACTTTCAGCCAGCATTAGGGTTTTAAACCCTAAACTGAGCTTTTCCATGCAATCAGCATTAGGGTTTTAAACCCTAAACTGAATTTTCCTTTTAGTCAGCATTAGGGTTTTAAACCCTAAACTGAACTTTTTTCATTCAACCAGCACTAGGGTTTTAAACCCTAAACTGAGCTTTTCCATGCAATCAGCATTAGGGTTTTAAACCCTAAACTGAACTTTCCTTTTAGTCAGCATTAGGGTTTTAAACCCTAAACTGAACTTTTTCCTTTCAGCCAGCATTAGGGTTTTAAACCCTAAACTGAGCTTTTCCATGCAATCAGCATTAGGGTTTTAAACCCTAAACTGAATTTTCCTTTTAGTCAGCATTACGGTTTTAAACCCTAAACTGAACTTTTTTCATTCAGCCAGCACTAGGATTTTAAACCCTAAACTGAGCTTTTCCATGCAATCAGCATTAGGGTTTTAAACCCTAAACTGAACTTTCCTTTTAGTCAGCATTAGGGTTTTAAACCCTAAACTGAACTTTTTCCTTTCAGCCAGCATTAGGGTTTTAAACCCTAAACTGAGCTTTTCCATGCTATCAACATTAGGGTTTTAAACCCTAAACTGAACTTTTCCTTTTAGTCAGGATTAGGGTTTTAAAACCCTAAACTGAACTTTTCCATGTAATCAGCATTAGGGTTTTAAACCCTAAACTGAATTTTCCTTTTAGTCAGCATTAGGGTTTTAAACCCTAAACTGAACTTTTTCCATTCAGCCAACATTAGGGTTTTAAACCCTAAACTGAGCTTTTCCATGCAATCAGCATTAGGGTTTTAAACCCTAAACTGAACTTTCCTTTTAGTCAGCATTAGGGTTTTAAACCCTAAACTGAACTTTTTCCTTTCAGCCAGCATTAGGGTTTTAAACCCTAAACTGAGCTTTTCCATGCTATCAACATTAGGGTTTTAAACCCTAAACTGAATTTTCCTTTTAGTCAGCATTAGGGTTTTAAACCCTAAACTGAACTTTTTCCATTCAGCCAACATTAGGGTTTTAAACCCTAAACTGAGCTTTTCCATGCAATCAGCATTAGGGTTTTAAACCCTAAACTGAGCTTTTCCATGTAATCAGCATTAGGGTTTTAAACCCTAAACTGAATTTTCCTTTATATCAGCATTAGGGTTTTAAACCCTAAACTGAACTTTTTCCATTCAGCCAGCATTAGGGTTTTAAACCCTAAACTGAGCTTTTCCATGCAATCAGCATTATGGTTTTAAACCCTAAACTGAATTTTCCTATTAGTCAGCATTAGGGTTTTAAACCTTAAACTGAACTTTTCCTTTTAGTCAGCATTAGGGTTTTAAACCCTTAACTGAACTTTTCCACTCAGCCAGCATTAGGGTTTTAAACCCTAAACTGAGCTTTTCCATGCAATCAGCATTAGGGTTTTAAACCCTAAACTAAATTTTCCTTTTAGTCAGCATTAGGGTTTTAAACCTTAAACTGAACTTTTCATTTTAGTCAGCATTAGGGTTTTAAACCTTAAACTGAACTTTTCCTTTTAGTCAGCACTAGGGTTTTAAACCCTAGACTGAACTTTTCCATTCAGCCAGCATTATGGTTTTAAACCCTAAACTGAGCTTTTCCATGTAATCAGCATTAGGGTTTTAAACCCTAAACTGAATTTTCCTTTTAGTCAGCATTAGGGTTTTAAACCCTAAACTGAATTTTCCTTTTAGTCAGCATTAGGGTTTTAAACCCTAAACAAAACCTTTTCCATGCAATCAGCATTAGGGTTTTAAACCCTAAACTGAGCTTTTCCATGTAATCAGCATTAGGGTTTTAAACCCTAAACTGAATTTTCCTTTTAGTCAGCATTTGCGTTTTAAACCCTAAACTGAACTTTTTCCATTCAGCCAGCATTAGGGTTTTAAACCCTAAACTGAGCTTTTCCATGCAATCAGCATTAGGGTTTTAAACCCTAAACTGAATTTTCCTTTTAGTCAGCATTAGGGTTTTAAACCCTAAACTGAACTTTTTCCTTTCAGCCAGCATTAGGGTTTTAAACCCTAAACTGAGCTTTTCCATGCTATCAACATTAGGGTTTTAAACCCTAAACTGAACTTTTCCTTTTAGTCAGCATTAGGGTTTTAAAACCCTAAACTGAACTTTTCCATGTAATCAGCATTAGGGTTTTAAACCCTAAACTGAATTTTCCTTTTAGTCAGCATTAGGGTTTTAAACCCTAAACTGAACTTTTTCCATTCAGCCAACATTAGGGTTTTAAACCCTAAACTGAGCTTTTCCATGCAATCAGCATTAGGGTTTTAAACCCTAAACTGAGCTTTTCCATGTAATCAGCATTAGGGTTTTAAACCCTAAACTGAATTTTCCTTTATATCAGCATAAGGGTTTTAAACCCTAAACTGAACTTTTTCCATTCAGCCAGCATTAGGGTTTTAAACCCTAAACTGAGCTTTTCCATGCAATCAGCATTATGGTTTTAAACCCTAAACTGAATTTTCCTACTAGTCAGCATTAGGGTTTTAAACCTTAAACTGAACTTTTCCTTTTAGTCAGCATTAGGGTTTTAAACCCTTAACTGAACTTTTCCACTCAGCCAGCATTAGTGTTTTAAACCCTAAACTGAGCTTTTCCATGCAATCAGCATTAGGGTTTTAAACCCTAAACTGAATTTTCCTTTTAGTCAGCATTAGGGTTTTAAACCTTAAACTGAACTTTTCATTTTAGTCAGCATTAGGGTTTTAAACCTTAAACTGAACTTTTCCTTTTAGTCAGCATTAAGGTTTTAAACCCTAAACTGAACTTTTCCATTCAGCCAGCATTATGGTTTTAAACCCTAAACTGAGCTTTTCCATGTAATCAGCATTAGGGTTTTAAACCCTAAACTGAATTTTCCTTTTAGTCAGCATTAGGGTTTTAAACCCTAAACTGAATTTTCCTTTTAGTCAGCATTAGGGTTTTAAACCCTAAACAAAACTTTTTCCATTCAGCCAGCATTAGGGTTTTAAACCCTAAACTGAGCTTTTCCATGCAATCAGCATTAGGTTTTTAAACCCTAAACTGAGCTTTTCCATGTAATCAGCATTAGGGTTTTAAACCCTAAACTGAATTTTCCTTTTAGTCAGCATTTGGGTTTTAAACCCTAAACTGAACTTTTTCCATTCAGCCAGCATTAGGGTTTTAAACCCTAAACTGAGCTTTTCCATGCAATCTGCATTAGGGTTTTAAACCCTAAACTGAATTTTCCTTTTAGTCAGCATTAGGGTTTTAAACCTTAAACTGAACTTTTCCTTTTAGTCAGCATTAGGGTTTTAAACCCTAAACTGAACTTTTCCATTCAGCCAGCATTAGGGTTTTAAACCCTAAACTGAGCTTTTCCATGCAATCAGCATTAGGGTTTTAAACCCTAAACTGAATTTTCCTTTTAGTCAGCATTAGGGTTTTAAACCTTAAACTGAACTTTTCCTTTTAGTCAGCATTAGGGTTTTAAACCCTAAACTGAACTTTTCCATTCAGCCAGCATTAGGGTTTTAAACCCTAAACTAAGCTTTTCCATGTAATCAACATTAGGGTTTTAAACCTTAAACTGAACTTTTCCTTTTAGTCAGCATTAGGGTTTTAAACCTTAAACTGAACTTTTCCTTTTAGTCAGCATTAGGGTTTTAAACCCTAAACTGAACTTTTCCATTCAGCCAGCATTAGGGTTTTAAACCCTAAACTGAGCTTTTCCATGTAATCAGCATTAGGGTTTTAAACCCTAAACTGAATTTTCCTTTTAGTCAGCATTAGGGTTTTAAACCTTAAACTGAACTTTTCCTTTTAGTCAGCATTAGGGTTTTAAACCCTAAACTGAACTTTTCCATTCGGCCAGCATTAGGGTTTTAAACCCTAAACTGAGCTTTTCCATGTAATCAGCATTAGGGTTTTAAACCCTAAACTGAATTTTCCTTTTAGTCAGCATTAGGGTTTTAAACCCTAAACTGAACTTTTTCCTTTCAGCCGGCATTAGGGTTTTAAACCCTAAACTGAGCTTTTCCATGCAATCAGCATTAGGGTTTTAAACCCTAAACTGAATTTCCCTTTTAGTCAGCATTAGGGTTTTAAACCCTAAACTGAACTTTTTCCTTTCAGCCAGCATTAGGGTTTTAAACCCTAAACTGAGCTTTTTACATACAATCAACATTAGGGTTTTAAACCCTAAACTGAATTTCCCATTTAGTCAGCATTAGGGTTTTAAACCCTAAACTGAACTTTTTCCTTTCAGCCAGCATTAGGGTTTTAAACCCTAAACTGAGCTTTTCCATACAATCAGCATTAGGGTTTTAAACCCTAAAATGAATTTTCCTTTTAGTCAGCATTAGGGTTTTAAACCCTAAACTGAACTTTTTCCTTTCAGCCAACATTAGGGTTTTAAACCCTAAACTGAGCTTTTCCATGCAATCAGCATTAGGGTTTTAAACCCTAAACTGAATTTCCCTTTTAGTCAGCATTAGGGTTTTAAACCCTCAACTGAACTTTTTTCATTCAGCCAGCACTAGGGTTTTAAACCCTAAACTGAGCTTTTCCATGCAATCAGAATTAGGGTTTTAAACCCTAAACTGAACTTTCCTTTTAGTCAGCATTAGGGTTTTAAACCCTAAACTGAACTTTTTCCTTTCAGCCAGCATTAGGGTTTTAAACCCTAAACTGAGCTTTTCCATGCTATCAGCATTAGGGTTTTAAACCCTAAACTGAATTTTCCTTTTAGTCAGCATTAGGGTTTTAAACCCTAAACTGAACTTTTTTCATTCAGCCAGCACTAGGGTTTTAAACCCTAAACTGAGCTTTTCCATGCAATCAGCATTAGGGTTTTAAACCCTAAACTAAACTTTCCTTTTAGTAGCATTAGGGTTTTAAACCCTAAACTGAACTTTTTCCTTTCAGCCAGCATTAGGGTTTTAAACCCTAAACTGAGCTTTTCCATGCAATCAGCATTAGGGTTTTAAACCCTAAACTGAACTTTCCTTTTAGTCAGCATTAGGGTTTTAAACCCTAAACTGAACTATTTCCTTTCAGCCAGCATTAGGGTTTTAAACCCTAAACTGAGCTTTTCCATGCTATCAGCATTAGGGTTTTAAACCCTAAACTGAATTTTCCTTTTAGTTAGCATTAGGGTTTTAAACCCTAAACTGAACTTTTTTCATTCAGCCAGCACTAGGGTTTTAAACCTTAAACTGAGCTTTTCCGTGCAATCAGCATTAGGGTTTTAAACCCTAAACTGAACTTTCCTTTTAGTCAGCATTAGGGTTTTAAACCCTAAACTGAACTTTTTCCTTTCAGCCAGCATTAGGGTTTTAAACCCTAAACTGAGCTTTTCCATGCAATCAACATTAGAGTTTTAAACCCTAAACTGAATTTTCCTTTTAGTCAGCATTAGGGTTTTAAACCCTAAACTGAACTTTTTTCATTCAGCCAGCACTAGGGTTTTAAACCCTAAACTGAGCTTTTCCATGCAATCAGCATTAAGGTTTTAATCCCTAAACTGAATTTTCCTTTTAGTCAGCATTAGGGTTTTAAACCCTAAACTGAACTTTTTTCATTCAGCCAGCACTAGGGTTTTAAACTCTAAACTGATCTTTTCCATGCAATCAGCATTAGGGTTTTAAACCCTAAACTGAACTTTCCTTTTAGTCAGCATTAGGGTTTTAAACCCTAAAATGAACCTTTTCCTTTCAGCCAGCATTAGGGTTTTAAACCCTAAACTGAGCTTTTCCATGCAATCAGCATTAGGGTTTTAAACCCTAAACTGAATTTTCCTTTTAGTCAGCATTAGGGTTTTAAACCCTAAACTGAACTTTTTTCATTCAGCCAGCACTAGGGTTTTAAACCCTAAACTGAGCTTTTCCATGCAATCAGCATTAGGGTTTTAAACCCTAAACTGAACTTTCCTTTAAGTCAGCATTAGGGTTTTAAACCCTAAACTGAACTTTTTCCTTTCAGCCAGCATTAGGGTTTTAAACCCCTAAACTAAGCTTTTCCATGCAATCAGCATTAGGGTTTTAAACCCTAAACTGAATTTTCCTTTTAGTCAGCATTACGGTTTTAAACCCTAAACTGAACTTTTTTCATTCAGCCAGCACTAGGGTTTTAAACCCTAAACTGAGCTTTTCCATGCAATCAGCATTAGGGTTTTAAACCCTAAACTGAGCTTTTCCATGTAATCAGCATTAGGGTTTTAAACCCTAAACTGAATTTTCCTTTATATCAGCATTAGGGTTTTAAACCCTAAACTGAACTTTTTCCATTCAGCCAGCATTAGGGTTTTAAACCCTAAACTGAGCTTTTCCATGCAATCAGCATTAGGGTTTTAAACCTTAAACTGAATTTTCCTATTAGTCAGCATTAGGGTTTTAAACCTTAAACTGAACTTTTCCTTTTAGTCAGCATTAGGGTTTTAAACCCTAAACTGAACTTTTCCACTCAGCCAACATTAGTGTTTTAAACCCTAAACTGAGCTTTTCCATGCAATCAGCATTAGGGTTTTAAACCCTAAACTGAATTTTCCTTTTAGTCAACATTAGGGTTTTAAACCTTAAACTGAACTTTTCATTTTAGTCAGCATTAGGGTTTTAAACCCTAAACTGAACTTTTCCATTCAGCCAACATTATGGTTTTAAACCCTAAACTGAGCTTTTCCATGTAATCAGCATTAGGGTTTTAAACCCTAAACTGAATTTTCCTTTTAGTCAGCATTAGGGTTTTAAACCCTAAACTGAATTTTCCTTTTAGTCAGCATTAGGGTTTTAAACCCTAAACAAAACTTTTTCCATTCAGCCAGCATTAGGGTTTTAAACCCTAAACTGAGCTTTTCCATGCAATCAGCATTAGGGTTTTAAACCCTAAACTGAGCTTTTCCATGTAATCAACATTAGGGTTTTAAACCCTAAACTGAATTTTCCTTTTAGTCAGCATTAGGGTTTTAAACCCTAAACTGAACTTTTTCCATTCAGCCAACATTAGGGTTTTAAACCCTAAACTGAGCTTTTCCATGCAATCAGCATTAGGGTTTTAAACCCTAAACTGAATTTTCCTTTTAGTCAGCATTAGGGTTTTAAACCTTAAACTGAACTTTTCCTTTTAGTCAGCATTAGGGTTTTAAACCCTAAACTGAACTTTTCCATTCAGCCAGCATTAGGGTTTTAAACCCTAAACTGAGCTTTTCCATGCAATCAGCATTAGGGTTTTAAACCCTAAACTGAATTTTCCTTTTAGTCAGCATTAGGGTTTTAAACCTTAAACTGAACTTTTCCTTTTAGTCAACATTAGGGTTTTAAACCTTAAACTGAACTTTTCCTTTTAGCCAGCATTAGGGTTTTAAACCCTAAACTGAGCTTTTCCATGTAATCAACATTAGGGTTTTAAACCTTAAACTGAACTTTTCCTTTTAGTCAGCATTAGGGTTTTAAACCTTAAACTGAACTTTTCCTTTTAGTCAGCATTAGGGTTTTAAACCCTAAACTGAACTTTTCCATTCAGCCAGCATTAGGGTTTTAAACCCTAAACTGAGCTTTTCCATGTAATCAGCATTAGGGTTTTAAACCCTAAACTGAATTTTCCTTTTAGTCAGCATTAGGGTTTTAAACCTTAAACTGAACTTTTCCTTTTAGTCAGCATTAGGGTTTTAAACCCTAAACTGAACTTTTCCATTCGGCCAGCATTAGGGTTTTAAACCCTAAACTGAGCTTTTCCATGTAATCAGCATTAGGGTTTTAAACCCTAAACTGAATTTTCCTTTTAGTCAGCATTAGGGTTTTAAACCCTAAACTGAACTTTTTCCTTTCAACCAGCATTAGGGTTTTAAACCCTAAACTGAGCTTTTCCATGCAATCAACATTGGGGTTTTAAACCCTAAACTGAATTTCCCTTTTAGTCAGCATTAGGGTTTTAAACCCTAAACTGAACTTTTTCCTTTCAGCCAGCATTAGGGTTTTAAACCCTAAACTGAGCTTTTTCCATACAATCAGCATTAGGGTTTTAAACCCTAAACTAAATTTCCCATTTAGTCAGCATTAGGGTTTTAAACCCTAAACTGAACTTTTTCCTTTCAGCCAGCATTTGGGTTTTAAACCCTAAACCGAGCTTTTCCATACAATCAGCATTAGGGTTTTAAACCCTAAACTGAATTTTCCTTTTAGTCAGCATTAGGGTTTTAAACCCTAAACTGAACTTTTTCCTTTCAGCCAGCATTAGGGTTTTAAACCCTAAACTGAGCTTTTCCATGCAATCAGCATTAGGGTTTTAAACCCTAAACTGAATTTCCCTTTTAGTCAGCATTAGGGTTTTAAACCCTAAACTGAATTTTTTCCATTCAGCCAGCATTAGGGTTTTAAACCCTAAACTGAGCTTTTCCATGCAATCAGCATTAGAGTTTTAAACCCTAAACTGAATTTTCCTTTTAGTCAGCATTAGGGTTTTAAACCCTAGACTGAACTTTTTCCTTTCAGCCAGTATTAGGGTTTTAAACCCTAAACTAAGCTTTTCCATGCTATCAGCATTAGGGTTTTAAACCCTAAACTGAGCTTTTCCATGCTATCAGCATTAGGGTTTTAAACCCTAAACTGAATTTTCCTTTTAGTCAGCATTAGGGTTTTAAACCCTAAACTGAACTTTTTTTATTCAGCCAGCACTAGGGTTTTAAACCCTAAACTGAGCTTTTCCATGCAATCAGCATTAGGGTTCTAAACCCTAAACTGAACTTTCCTTTTAGTCAGTATTAGGGTTTTAAACCCTAAACTGAACTTTTTCCTTTCAGCCAGCATTAGGGTTTTAAACCCTAAACTGAGCTTTTCCATGCTATCAGCATTAGGGTTTCAAACCCTAAACTGAATTTTCCTTTTAGTCAGCATTAGGGTTTTAAACCCTAAACTGAACTTTTTATATTCAGCCAGCACTAGGGTTTTAAACCCTAAACTAAGGCTTTTCCATGCAATCAGCATTAGGGTTTTAAACCCTAAACTGAACTTTCCTTTTAGTAGCATTAGGGTTTTAAACCCTAAACTGAACTTTTTCCTTTCAGCCAGCGTTAGGGTTTTAAACCCTAAACTGAGCTTTTCCATGCAATCAGCATTAGGGTTTTAAACCCTAACCTGAACTTTCCTTTTAGTCAGCATTAGGGTTTTAAACCCTAAACTGAACTTTTTCCTTTCAGCCAGCATTAGGGTTTTAAACCCTAAACTGAGCTTTTCCATGCTATCAGAATTAGGGTTTTAAACCCTAAACTGAACTTTCCTTTTAGTCAGCATTAGGGTTTTAAACCCTAAACTGAACTTTTTCCTTTTAGCCAGCATTAGGGTTTTAAACCCTAAACTGAGCTTTTCCATGCTATCAGCATTAGGGTTTCAAACCCTAAACTGAATTTTCTTTTTAGTCAGCACTAGGGTTTTAAACCCTAAACTGAACTTTTTCCTTTCAGCCAGCATTAGGGTTTTAAACCCTAAACTGAGCTTTTCCATGCAATCAGCATTAGGGTTTTAAACCCTAAACTGAACTTTCCTTTTAGTCAGCATTAGGGTTTTAAACCCTAAACGGAACTTTTTTCATTCAGCCAGCACTAGGGTTTTAAACCCTAAACTGAATTTTCCTTTTAGTCAGCATTAGGGTTTTAAACCCTAAACTGAACTTTTTTCATTCAGCCAGCACTAGGGTTTTAAACCCTAAACTGAGCTTTTCCATGCAATCAGCATTAAGGTTTTAATCCCTAAACTGAATTTTCCTTTTAGTCAGCATTAGGGTTTTAAACCCTAAACTGAACTTTTTTCATTCAGCCAGCACTAGGGTTTTAAACTCTAAACTGATCTTTTCCATGCAATCAGCATTAGGGTTTTAAACCCTAAACTGAACTTTCCTTTTAGTCAGCATTAGGGTTTTAAACCCTAAAATGAACCTTTTCCTTTCAGCCAGCATTAGGGTTTTAAACCCTAAACTGAGCTTTTCCATGCAATCAGCATTAGGGTTTTAAACCCTAAACTGAATTTTCCTTTTAGTCAGCATTAGGGTTTTAAACCCTAAACTGAACTTTTTTCATTCAGCCAGCACTAGGGTTTTAAACCCTAAACTGAGCTTTTCCATGCAATCAGCATTAGGGTTTTAAACCCTAAACTGAACTTTCCTTTAAGTCAGCATTAGGGTTTTAAACCCTAAACTGAACTTTTTCCTTTCAGCCAGCATTAGGGTTTTAAACCCCTAAACTAAGCTTTTCCATGCAATCAGCATTAGGGTTTTAAACCCTAAACTGAATTTTCCTTTTAGTCAGCATTACGGTTTTAAACCCTAAACTGAACTTTTTTCATTCAGCCAGCACTAGGGTTTTAAACCCTAAACTGAGCTTTTCCATGCAATCAGCATTAGGGTTTTAAACCCTAAACTGAGCTTTTCCATGTAATCAGCATTAGGGTTTTAAACCCTAAACTGAATTTTCCTTTATATCAGCATTAGGGTTTTAAACCCTAAACTGAACTTTTTCCATTCAGCCAGCATTAGGGTTTTAAACCCTAAACTGAGCTTTTCCATGCAATCAGCATTAGGGTTTTAAACCTTAAACTGAATTTTCCTATTAGTCAGCATTAGGGTTTTAAACCTTAAACTGAACTTTTCCTTTTAGTCAGCATTAGGGTTTTAAACCCTAAACTGAACTTTTCCACTCAGCCAACATTAGTGTTTTAAACCCTAAACTGAGCTTTTCCATGCAATCAGCATTAGGGTTTTAAACCCTAAACTGAATTTTCCTTTTAGTCAACATTAGGGTTTTAAACCTTAAACTGAACTTTTCATTTTAGTCAGCATTAGGGTTTTAAACCCTAAACTGAACTTTTCCATTCAGCCAACATTATGGTTTTAAACCCTAAACTGAGCTTTTCCATGTAATCAGCATTAGGGTTTTAAACCCTAAACTGAATTTTCCTTTTAGTCAGCATTAGGGTTTTAAACCCTAAACTGAATTTTCCTTTTAGTCAGCATTAGGGTTTTAAACCCTAAACAAAACTTTTTCCATTCAGCCAGCATTAGGGTTTTAAACCCTAAACTGAGCTTTTCCATGCAATCAGCATTAGGGTTTTAAACCCTAAACTGAGCTTTTCCATGTAATCAACATTAGGGTTTTAAACCCTAAACTGAATTTTCCTTTTAGTCAGCATTAGGGTTTTAAACCCTAAACTGAACTTTTTCCATTCAGCCAACATTAGGGTTTTAAACCCTAAACTGAGCTTTTCCATGCAATCAGCATTAGGGTTTTAAACCCTAAACTGAATTTTCCTTTTAGTCAGCATTAGGGTTTTAAACCTTAAACTGAACTTTTCCTTTTAGTCAGCATTAGGGTTTTAAACCCTAAACTGAACTTTTCCATTCAGCCAGCATTAGGGTTTTAAACCCTAAACTGAGCTTTTCCATGCAATCAGCATTAGGGTTTTAAACCCTAAACTGAATTTTCCTTTTAGTCAGCATTAGGGTTTTAAACCTTAAACTGAACTTTTCCTTTTAGTCAACATTAGGGTTTTAAACCTTAAACTGAACTTTTCCTTTTAGCCAGCATTAGGGTTTTAAACCCTAAACTGAGCTTTTCCATGTAATCAACATTAGGGTTTTAAACCTTAAACTGAACTTTTCCTTTTAGTCAGCATTAGGGTTTTAAACCTTAAACTGAACTTTTCCTTTTAGTCAGCATTAGGGTTTTAAACCCTAAACTGAACTTTTCCATTCAGCCAGCATTAGGGTTTTAAACCCTAAACTGAGCTTTTCCATGTAATCAGCATTAGAGTTTTAAACCCTAAACTGAATTTTCCTTTTAGTCAGCATTAGGGTTTTAAACCTTAAACTGAACTTTTCCTTTTAGTCAGCATTAGGGTTTTAAACCCTAAACTGAACTTTTCCATTCGGCCAGCATTAGGGTTTTAAACCCTAAACTGAGCTTTTCCATGTAATCAGCATTAGGGTTTTAAACCCTAAACTGAATTTTCCTTTTAGTCAGCATTAGGGTTTTAAACCCTAAACTGAACTTTTTCCTTTCAGCCAGCATTAGGGTTTTAAACCCTAAACTGAGCTTTTCCATGCAATCAACATTGGGGTTTTAAACCCTAAACTGAATTTCCCTTTTAGTCAGCATTAGGGTTTTAAACCCTAAACTGAACTTTTTCCTTTCAGCCAGCATTAGGGTTTTAAACCCTAAACTGAGCTTTTTCCATACAATCAGCATTAGGGTTTTAAACCCTAAACTAAATTTCCCATTTAGTCAGCATTAGGGTTTTAAACCCTAAACTGAACTTTTTCCTTTCAGCCAGCATTTGGGTTTTAAACCCTAAACCGAGCTTTTCCATACAATCAGCATTAGGGTTTTAAACCCTAAACTGAATTTTCCTTTTAGTCAGCATTAGGGTTTTAAACCCTAAACTGAACTTTTTCCTTTCAGCCAGCATTAGGGTTTTAAACCCTAAACTGAGCTTTTCCATGCAATCAGCATTAGGGTTTTAAACCCTAAACTGAATTTCCCATTTAGTCAGCATTAGGGTTTTAAACCCTAAACTGAATTTTTTCCATTCAGCCAGCATTAGGGTTTTAAACCCTAAACTGAGCTTTTCCATGCAATCAGCATTAGAGTTTTAAACCCTAAACTGAATTTTCCTTTTAGTCAGCATTAGGGTTTTAAACCCTAGACTGAACTTTTTCCTTTCAGCCAGTATTAGGGTTTTAAACCCTAAACTAAGCTTTTCCATGCTATCAGCATTAGGGTTTTAAACCCTAAACTGAGCTTTTCCATGCTATCAGCATTAGGGTTTTAAACCCTAAACTGAATTTTCCTTTTAGTCAGCATTAGGGTTTTAAACCCTAAACTGAACTTTTTTTATTCAGCCAGCACTAGGGTTTTAAACCCTAAACTGAGCTTTTCCATGCAATCAGCATTAGGGTTCTAAACCCTAAACTGAACTTTCCTTTTAGTCAGTATTAGGGTTTTAAACCCTAAACTGAACTTTTTCCTTTCAGCCAGCATTAGGGTTTTAAACCCTAAACTGAGCTTTTCCATGCTATCAGCATTAGGGTTTCAAACCCTAAACTGAATTTTCCTTTTAGTCAGCATTAGGGTTTTAAACCCTAAACTGAACTTTTTATATTCAGCCAGCACTAGGGTTTTAAACCCTAAACTAAGCTTTTCCATGCAATCAGCATTAGGGTTTTAAACCCTAAACTGAACTTTCCTTTTAGTAGCATTAGGGTTTTAAACCCTAAACTGAACTTTTTCCTTTCAGCCAGCGTTAGGGTTTTAAACCCTAAACTGAGCTTTTCCATGCAATCAGCATTAGGGTTTTAAACCCTAACCTGAACTTTCCTTTTAGTCAGCATTAGGGTTTTAAACCCTAAACTGAACTTTTTCCTTTCAGCCAGCATTAGGGTTTTAAACCCTAAACTGAGCTTTTCCATGCTATCAGAATTAGGGTTTTAAACCCTAAACTGAATTTTCCTTTTAGTCAGCATTAGGGTTTTAAACCCTAAACTGAACTTTTTCCTTTCAGCCAGCATTAGGGTTTTAAACCCTAAACTGAGCTTTTCCATGCTATCAGCATTAGGGTTTCAAACCCTAAACTGAATTTTCTTTTAGTCAGCACTAGGGTTTTAAACCCTAAACTGAACTTTTTCCTTTCAGCCAGCATTAGGGTTTTAAACCCTAAACTGAGCTTTTCCATGCAATCAGCATTAGGGTTTTAAACCCTAAACTGAACTTTCCTTTTAGTCAGCATTAGGGTTTTAAACCCTAAACTGAACTTTTTCCTTTCAGCCAGCATTAGGGTTTTAAACCCCTAAACTAAGCTTTTCCATGCAATCAGCATTAGGGTTTTAAACCCTAAACTGAATTTTCCTTTTAGTCAGCATTACGGTTTTAAACCCTAAACTGAACTTTTTTCATTTAGCCAGCACTAGGGTTTTAAACCCTAAACTGAGCTTTTCCATGCAATCAGCATTAGGGTTTTAAACCCTAAACTGAGCTTTTCCATGTAATCAGCATTAGGGTTTTAAACCCTAAACTGAATTTTCCTGTATATCAGCATTAGGGTTTTAAACCCTAAACTGAACTTTTTCCATTCAGCCAGCATTAGGGTTTTAAACCCTAAACTGAGCTTTTCCATGCAATCAGCATTAGGGTTTTAAACCCTAAACTGAATTTTCCTATTAGTCAGCATTAGGGTTTTAAACCTTAAACTGAACTTTTCCTTTTAGTCAGCATTAGGGTTTTAAACCCTAAACTGAACTTTTCCACTCAGCCAGCATTAGTGTTTTAAACCCTAAACTGAGCTTTTCCATGCAATCAGCATTAGGGTTTTAAACCCTAAACTGAATTTTCCTTTTAGTCAACATTAGGGTTTTAAACCTTAAACTGAACTTTTCATTTTAGTCAGCATTAGGGTTTTAAACCCTAAACTGAACTTTTCCATTCAGCCAACATTATGGTTTTAAACCCTAAACTGAGCTTTTCCATGTAATCAGCATTAGGGTTTTAAACCCTAAACTGAATTTTCCTTTTAGTCAGCATTAGGGTTTTAAACCCTAAACTGAATTTTCCTTTTAGTCAGCATTAGGGTTTTAAACCCTAAACAAAACTTTTTCCATTCAGCCAGCATTAGGGTTTTAAACCCTAAACTGAGCTTTTCCATGCAATCAGCATTAGGGTTTTAAACCCTAAACTGAGCTTTTCCATGTAATCAGCATTAGGGTTTTAAACCCTAAACTGAATTTTCCTTTTAGTCAGCATTAGGGTTTTAAACCCTAAACTGAACTTTTTCCATTCAGCCAACATTAGGGTTTTAAACCCTAAACTGAGCTTTTCCATGCAATCAGCATTAGGGTTTTAAACCCTAAACTGAATTTTCCTTTTAGTCAGCATTAGGGTTTTAAACCTTAAACTGAACTTTTCCTTTTAGTCAGCATTAGGGTTTTAAACCCTAAACTGAACTTTTCCATTCAGCCAGCATTAGGGTTTTAAACCCTAAACTGAGCTTTTCCATGCAATCAGCATTAGGGTTTTAAACCCTAAACTGAATTTTCCTTTTAGTCAGCATTAGGGTTTTAAACCTTAAACTGAACTTTTCCTTTTAGTCAGCATTAGGGTTTTAAACCTTAAACTGAACTTTTCCTTTTAGTCAGCATTAGGGTTTTAAACCCTAAACTGAACTTTTCCATTCAGCCAGCATTAGGGTTTTAAACCCTAAACTGAGCTTTTCCATGTAATCAACATTAGGGTTTTAAACCTTAAACTGAACTTTTCCTTTTAGTCAGCATTAGGGTTTTAAATCTTAAACTGAACTTTTCCTTTTAGTCAGCATTAGGGTTTTAAACCCTAAACTGAACTTTTCCATTCAGCCAGCATTAGGGTTTTAAACCCTAAACTGAGCTTTTCCATGTAATCAGCATTAGGGTTTTAAACCCTAAACTGAATTTTCCTTTTAGTCAGCATTAGGGTTTTAAACCTTAAACTGAACTTTTCCTTTTAGTCAGCATTAGGGTTTTAAACCCTAAACTGAACTTTTCCATTCGGCCAGCATTAGGGTTTTAAACCCTAAACTGAGCTTTTCCATGTAATCAGCATTAGGGTTTTAAACCCTAAACTGAATTTTCCTTTTAGTCAGCATTAGGGTTTTAAACCCTAAACTGAACTTTTTCCTTTCAGCCAGCATTAGGGTTTTAAACCCTAAACTGAGCTTTTCCATGCAATCAACATTAGGGTTTTAAACCCTAAACTGAATTTCCCTTTTAGTCAGCATTAGGGTTTTAAACCCTAAACTGAACTTTTTCCTTTCAGCCAGCATTAGGGTTTTAAACCCTAAACTGAGCTTTTTCCATACAATCAGCATTAGGGTTTTAAACCCTAAACTAAATTTCCCATTTAGTCAGCATTAGGGTTTTAAACCCTAAACTGAACTTTTTCCTTTCAGCCAGCATTTGGGTTTTAAACCCTAAACCGAGCTTTTCCATACAATCAACATTAGGGTTTTAAACCCTAAACTGAATTTTCCTTTTAGTCAGCATTAGGGTTTTAAACCCTAAACTGAACTTTTTCCTTTCAGCCAACATTAGGGTTTTAAACCCTAAACTGAGCTTTTCCATGCAATCAGCATTAGGGTTTTAAACCCTAAACTGAATTTCCCTTTTAGTCAGCATTAGGGTTTTAAACCCTAAACTGAATTTTTTCCATTCAGCCAGCATTAGGGTTTTAAACCCTAAACTGAGCTTTTCCATGCAATCAGCATTAGAGTTTTAAACCCTAAACTGAATTTTCCTTTTAGTCAGCATTAGGGTTTTAAACCCTAGACTGAACTTTTTCCTTTCAGCCAGTATTAGGGTTTTAAACCCTAAACTAAGCTTTTCCATGCTATCAGCATTAGGGTTTTAAACCCTAAACTGAGCTTTTCCATGCTATCAGCATTAGGGTTTTAAACCCTAAACTGAATTTTCCTTTTAGTCAGCATTAGGGTTTTAAACCCTAAATTGAACTTTTTTTATTCAGCCAGCACTAGGGTTTTAAACCCTAAACTGAGCTTTTCCATGCAATCAGCATTAGGGTTCTAAACCCTAAACTGAACTTTCCTTTTAGTCAGTATTAGGGTTTTAAACCCTAAACTGAACTTTTTCCTTTCAGCCAGCATTAGGGTTTTAAACCCTAAACTGAGCTTTTCCATGCTATCAGCATTAGGGTTTCAAACCCTAAACTGAATTTTCCTTTTAGTCAGCATTAGGGTTTTAAACCCTAAACTGAACTTTTTTCATTCAGCCAGCACTAGGGTTTTAAACCCTAAACTAAGCTTTTCCATGCAATCAGCATTAGGGTTTTAAACCCTAAACTGAACTTTCCTTTTAGTAGCATTAGGGTTTTAAACCCTAAACTGAACTTTTTCCTTTCAGCCAGCGTTAGGGTTTTAAACCCTAAACTGAGCTTTTCCATGCAATCAGCATTAGGGTTTTAAACCCTAAACTGAACTTTCCTTTTAGTCAGCATTAGGGTTTTAAACCCTAAACTGAACTTTTTCCTTTCAGCCAGCATTAGGGTTTTAAACCCTAAACTGAGCTTTTCCATGCTATCAGCATTAGGGTTTTAAACCCTAAACTGAATTTTCCTTTTAGTCAGCATTAGGGTTTTAAACCCTAAACTGAACTTTTTCCTTTCAGCCAGCATTAGGGTTTTAAACCCTAAACTGAGCTTTTCCATGCTATCAGCATTAGGGTTTCAAACCCTAAACTGAATTTTCCTTTTAGTCAGCATTAGGGTTTTAAACCCTAAACTGAACTTTTTTCATTCAGCCAGCACTAGGGTTTTAAACCCTAAACTGAGCTTTTCCATGCAATTAGCATTAGGGTTTTAAACCCTAAACTGAACTTTCCTTTTAGTAGCATTAGGGTTTTAAACCCTAAACTGAACTTTTTCCTTTCAGCCAGCGTTAGGGTTTTAAACCCTAAACTGAGCTTTTCCATGCAATCAGCATTAGGGTTTTAAACCCTAAACTGAATTTTCCTTTTAGTCAGCATTAGGGTTTTAAACCCTAAACTGAATTTTCCTTTTAGTCAGCATTAAGTTTTAAACCCTAAACAAAACTTTTTCCATTCAGCCAGCATTAGGGTTTTAAACCCTAAACTGAGCTTTTCCATGCAATCAGCATTAGGGTTTTAAATCCTAAACTGAGCTTTTCCATGTAATCAGCATTAGGGTTTTAAACCCTAAACTGAATTTTCCTTTTAGTCAGCATTAGGATTTTAAACCCTAAACTGAACTTTTTCCATTCAGCCAACATTAGGGTTTTAAACCCTAAACTGAGCTTTTCCATGCAATCAGCATTAGGGTTTTAAACCCTAAACTGAATTTTCCTTTTAGTCAGCATTAGGGTTTTAAACCTTAAACTGAACTTTTCCTTTTAGTCAGCATTAGGGTTTTAAACCCTAAACTGAACTTTTCCATTCAGCCAGCATTAGGGTTTTAAACCCTAAACTGAGCTTTTCCATGCAATCAGCATTAGGGTTTTAAACCCTAAACTGAATTTTCCTTTTAGTCAGCATTAGGGTTTTAAACCTTAAACTGAACTTTTCCTTTTAGTCAGCATTAGGGTTTTAAACCTTAAACTGAACTTTTCCTTTTAGTCAGCATTAGGGTTTTAAACCCTAAACTGAACTTTTCCATTCAGCCAGCATTAGGGTTTTAAACCCTAAACTGAGCTTTTCCATGTAATCAACATTAGGGTTTTAAACCTTAAACTGAACTTTTCCTTTTAGTCAGCATTAGGGTTTTAAACCTTAAACTGAACTTTTCCTTTTAGTCAGCATTAGGGTTTTAAACCCTAAACTGAACTTTTCCATTCAGCCAGCATTAGGGTTTTAAACCCTAAACTGAGCTTTTCCATGTAATCAGCATTAGGGTTTTAAAACCTAAACTGAATTTTCCTTTTAGTCAGCATTAGGGTTTTAAACCCTAAACTGAACTTTTCCTTTCAGCCAGCATTAGGGTTTTAAACCCTAAACTGAGCTTTTCCATGCAATCAACATTAGGGTTTTAAACCCTAAACTGAATTTCCCTTTTAGTCAGCATTAGGGTTTTAAACCCTAAACTGAACTTTTTCCTTTCAGCCAGCATTAGGGTTTTAAACCCTAAACTGAGCTTTTTCCATACAATCAGCATTAGGGTTTTAAACCCTAAACTGAGCTTTTCCATGCAATCAGCATTAGGGTTTTAAACCCTAAACTGAATTTTCCTTTTTGTCAGCATTAGGGTTTTAAACCTTAAACTGAACTTTTCCTTTTAGTCAGCATTAGGGTTTTAAACCCTAAACTGAACTTTTCCATTCAGCTAGCATTAGGGTTTTAAACCTTAAACTGAGCTTTTCCATGCAATCAGCATTAGGGTTTTAAACCCTAAACTGAATTTTCCTTTTAGTCAGCATTAGGGTTTTAAACCTTAAATTGAACTTTTCCTTTTAGTCAGCATTAGGGTTTCAAACCTTAAACTGAACTTTTCCTTTTAGTCAGCATTAGGGTTTTAAACCCTAAACTGAACTTTTCCATTCAGCCAACATTAGGGTTTTAAACCCTAAACTGAGCTTTTCCATGTAATCAACATTAGGGTTTTAAACCTTAAACTGAACTTTTCCTTTTAGTCAGCATTAGGGTTTTAAACCTTAAACTGAACTTTTCCTTTTAGTCAGCATTAGGGTTTTAAACCCTAAACTGAACTTTTCCATTCAGCCAGCATTAAGGTTTTAAACCCTAAATTGAGCTTTTCCATGTAATCAGCATTAGGGTTTTAAACTCTAAACTGAATTTTCCTTTTAGTCAGCATTAGGGTTTTAAACCTTAAACTGAACTTTTCCTTTTAGTCAGCATTAGGGTTTTAAACCCTAAACTGAACTTTTCCTTTCAGCCAGCATTAGGGTTTTAAACCCTAAACTGAGCTTTTCCATGCAATCAACATTAGGGTTTTAAACCCTAAACTGAATTTCCCTTTTAGTCAGCATTAGGGTTTTAAACCCTAAACTGAACTTTTTCCTTTCAGCCAGCATTAGGGTTTTAAACCCTAAACTGAGCTTTTTCCATACAATCAGCATTAGGGTTTTAAACCCTAAACTGAGCTTTTCCATGCAATCAGCATTAGGGTTTTAAACCCTAAACTGAATTTTCCTTTTTGTCAGCATTAGGGTTTTAAACCTTAAACTGAACTTTTCCTTTTAGTCAGCATTAGGGTTTTAAACCCTAAACTGAACTTTTCCATTCAGCTAGCATTAGGGTTTTAAACCCTAAACTGAGCTTTTCCATGCAATCAGCATTAGGGTTTTAAACCCTAAACTGAATTTTCCTTTTAGTCAGCATTAGGGTTTTAAACCTTAAACTGAACTTTTCCTTTTAGTCAGCATTAGGGTTTTAAACCTTAAACTGAACTTTTCCTTTTAGTCAGCATTAGGGTTTTAAACCCTAAACTGAACTTTTCCATTCAGCCAACATTAGGGTTTTTAACCCTAAACTGAGCTTTTCCATGTAATCAACATTAGGGTTTTAAACCTTAAACTGAACTTTTCCTTTTAGTCAGCATTAGGGTTTTAAACCTTAAACTGAACTTTTCCTTTTAGTCAGCATTAGGGTTTTAAACCCTAAACTGAACTTTTCCATTCAGCCAGCATTAAGGTTTTAAACCCTAAACTGAGCTTTTCCATGTAATCAGCATTAGGGTTTTAAACTCTAAACTGAATTTTCCTTTTAGTCAGCATTAGGGTTTTAAACCTTAAACTGAACTTTTCCTTTTAGTCAGCATTAGGGTTTTAAACCCTAAACTGAACTTTTCCATTCGGCCAGCATTAGGGTTTTAAACCCTAAACTGAGCTTTTCCATGTAATCAGCATTAGGGTTTTAAACCCTAAACTGAATTTTCCTTTTAGTCAGCATTAGGGTTTTAAACCCTAAACTGAACTTTTTCCTTTCAGCCAGCATTAGGGTTTTAAACCCTAAATTGAGCTTTTCCATGCAATCAGCATTAGGGTTTTAAACCCTAAACTGAATTTCCCTTTTAGTCAGCATTAGGGTTTTAAACCCTAAACTGAATTTCCCTTTTAGTCAGCATTAGGGTTTTAAACCCTAAACTGAACTTTTTCCTTTCAGCCAGCATTAGGGTTTTAAACCCTAAACTGAGCTTTTTCCATACAATCAGCATTAGGGTTTTAAACCCTAAACTAAATTTCCCATTTAGTCAGCATTAGGGTTTTAAACCCTAAACTGAACTTTTTCCTTTCAGCCAGCATTTGGGTTTTAAACCCTAAACTGAGCTTTTCCATACAATCAGCATTAGGGTTTTAAACCCTAAACTGAATTTTCCTTTTAGTCAGCATTAGGGTTTTAAACCCTAAACTGAACTTTTTCCTTTCAGCCAGCATTAGGGATTTAAACCCTAAACTGAGCTTTTCCATGCAATCAGCATTAGGGTTTTAAACCCTAAACTGAATTTCCCTTTTAGTCAGCATTAGGGTTTTAAACCCTAAACTGAACTTTTTCCATTCGGCCAGCATTAGGGTTTTAAACCCTAAACTGAGCTTTTCCATGCAATCAACATTAGAGTTTTAAACCCTAAACTGAATTTTCCTTTTAGTCAGCATTAGGGTTTTAAACCCTAGACTGAACTTTTTCCTTTCAGCCAGTATTAGGGTTTTAAACCCTAAACTAAGCTTTTCCATGCTATCAGCATTAGGGTTTTAATCCCTAAACTGAGCTTTTCCATGCTATCAGCATTAGGGTTTTAAACCCTAAACTGAATTTTCCTTTTAGTCAACATTAGGGTTTTAAACCCTAAACTGAACTTTTTTTATTCAGCCAGCACTAGGGTTTTAAACCCTAAACTGAGCTTTTCCATGCAATCAGCATTAGGGTTCTAAACCCTAAACTGAACTTTCCTTTTAGTCAGCATTAGGGTTTTAAACCCTAAACTGAACTTTTTCCTTTCAGCCAGCATTAGGGTTTTAAACCCTAAACTGAGCTTTTCCATGCTATCAGCATTAGGGTTTCAAACCCTAAACTGAATTTTCCTTTTAGTCAGCATTAGGGTTTTAAACCCTAAACTGAACTTTTTTCATTCAGCCAGCACTAGGGTTTTAAACCCTAAACTGAGCTTTTCCATGCAATCAGCATTAGGGTTTTAAACCCTAAACTGAACTTTCCTTTTAGTAGCATTAGGGTTTTAAACCCTAAACTGAACTTTTTTCATTCAGCCAGCACTAGGGTTTTAAACTCTAAACTGATCTTTTCCATGCAATCAGCATTAGGGTTTTAAACCCTAAACTGAACTTTCCTTTTAGTCAGCATTAGGGTTTTAAACCCTAAAATGAACCTTTTCCTTTCAGCCAGCATTAGGGTTTTAAACCCTAAACTGAGCTTTTCCATGCAATCAGCATTAGGGTTTTAAACCCTAAACTGAATTTTCCTTTTAGTCAGCATTAGGGTTTTAAACCCTAAACTGAACTTTTTCCTTTCAGCCAGCATTAGGGTTTTAAACCCTAAACTGAGCTTTTTCATGCTATCAGCATTAGGGTTTCAAACCCTAAACTGAATTTTCCTTTTAGTCAGCATTAGGGTTTTAAACCCTAAACTGAACTTTTTTCATTCAGCCAGCACTAGGGTTTTAAACCCTAAACTGAGCTTTTCCATGCAATCAGCATTAGGGTTTTAAACCCTAAACTGAACTTTCCTTTTAGTAGCATTAGGGTTTTAAACCCTAAAACTGAACTTTTTCCTTTCAGCCAGCGTTAGGGTTTTAAACCCTAAACTGAGCTTTTCCATGCAATCAGCATTAGGGTTTTAAACCCTAAACTGAACTTTCCTTTTAGTCAGCATTAGGGTTCTAAACCCTAAACTGAACTTTTTTCATTCAGCCAGCACTAGGGTTTTAAACCCTAAACTGAGCTTTTCCATGCAATCAGCATTAAGGTTTTAATCCCTAAACTGAATTTTCCTTTTAGTCAGCATTAGGGTTTTAAACCCTAAACTGAACTTTTTTCATTCAGCCAGCACTAGGGTTTTAAACTCTAAATTGATCTTTTCCATGCAATCAGCATTAGGGTTTTAAACCCTAAACTGAACTTTCCTTTTAGTCAGCATTAGGGTTTTAAACCCTAAACTGAACTTTTTTCATTCAATCAGCATTATGGTTTTAAACCCTAAACTGAACTTTCCTTTTAGTCAGCATTAGGGTTTTAAACCCTAAACTGAACTTTTTCCTTTCAGCCAGCATTAGGGTTTTAAACCCTAATCTGAGCTTTTCCATGCTATCAGCATTAGGGTTTTAAACCCTAAACTGAATTTTCCTTTTAGTCAGCATTAGGGTTTTAAACCCTAAACTGAACTTTTTTCATTCAGCCAGCACTAGGGTTTTAAACCCTAAACTGAGCTTTTCCATGCAATCAGCATTAGGGTTTTAAACCCTAAACTGAACTTTCCTTTTAGTAGCATTAGGGTTTTAAACCCTAAACTGAACTTTTTCCTTTCAGCCAGCATTAGGGTTTTAAACCCTAAACTGAGCTTTTCCATGCAATCAGCATTAGGGTTTTAAACCCTAAACTGAACTTTCCTTTTAGTCAGCATTAGGGTTTTAAACCCTAAACTGAACTTTTTCCTTTAAGCCAGCATTAGGGTTTTAAACCCTAAACTGAGCTTTTCCATGCTATCAGCATTAGGGTTTTAAACCCTAAACTGAATTTTCCTTTTAGTCAGCATTAGGGTTTTAAACCCTAAACTGAACCTTTTTCATTCAGCCAGCACTAGGGTTTTAAACCTTAAACTGAGCTTTTCCATGCAATCAGCATTAGGGTTTTAAACCCTAAACTGAACTTTCCTTTTAGTCAGCATTAGGGTTTTAAACCCTAAACTGAACTTTTTCCTTTCAGCCAGCATTAGGGTTTTAAACCCTAAACTGAGCTTTTCCATGCAATCAGCATTAGGGTTTTAAACCCTAAACTGAATTTTCCTTTTAGTCAGCATTAGGGTTTTAAACCCTAAACTGAACTTTTTTCATTCAGCCAGCACTAAGGTTTTAAACCCTAAACTGAGCTTTTCCATGCAATCAGCATTAAGGTTTTAATCCCTAAACTGAATTTTCCTTTTAGTCAGCATTAGGGTTTTAAACCCTAAACTGAACTTTTTTCATTCAGCCAGCACTAGGGTTTTAAACTCTAAACTGATCTTTTCCATGCAATCAGCATTAGGGTTTTAAACCCTAAACTGAACTTTCCTTTTAGTCAGCATTAGGGTTTTAAACCCTAAAATGAACCTTTTCCTTTCAGCCAGCATTAGGGTTTTAAACCCTAAACTGAGCTTTTCCATGCAATCAGCATTAGGGTTTTAAACCCTAAACTGAATTTTCCTTTTAGTCAGCATTAGGGTTTTAAACCCTAAACTGAACTTTTTTCATTCAGCCAGCACTAGGGTTTTAAACCCTAAACTGAGCTTTTCCATGCAATCAGCATTAGGGTTTTAAACCCTAAACTGAACTTTCCTTTTAGTCAGCATTAGGGTTTTAAACCCTAAACTGAACTTTTTCCTTTCAGCCAGCATTAGGGTTTTAAACCCCTAAACTAAGCTTTTCCATGCAATCAGCATTAGGGTTTTAAACCCTAAACTGAATTTTCCTTTTAGTCAGCATTACGGTTTTAAACCCTAAACTGAACTTTTTTCATTCAGCCAGCACTAGGGTTTTAAACCCTAAACTGAGCTTTTCCATGCAATCAGCATTAGGGTTTTAAACCCTAAACTGAGCTTTTCCATGTAATCAGCATTAGGGTTTTAAACCCTAAACTGAATTTTCCTTTATATCAGCATTAGGGTTTTAAACCCTAAACTGAACTTTTTCCATTCAGCCAGCATTAGGGTTTTAAACCCTAAACTGAGCTTTTCCATGCAATCAGCATTAGGGTTTTAAACCCTAAACTGAATTTTCCTATTAGTCAGCATTAGGGTTTTAAACCTTAAACTGAACTTTTCCTTTTAGTCAGCATTAGGGTTTTAAACCCTAAACTGAACTTTTCCACTCAGCCAGCATTAGTGTTTTAAACCCTAAACTGAGCTTGTCCATGCAATCAGCATTAGGGTTTTAAACCCTAAACTGAATTTTCCTTTTAGTCAGCATTAGGGTTTTAAACCTTAAACTGAACTTTTCATTTTAGTCAGCATTAGGGTTTTAAACCTTAAACTGAACTTTTCCTTTTAGTCAGCATTAGGGTTTTAAACCCTAAACTGAACTTTTCCATTCAGCCAACATTATGGTTTTAAACCCTAAACTGAGCTTTTCCATGTAATCAGCATTAGGGTTTTAAACCCTAAACTGAATTTTCCTTTTATACAGCATTAGGGTTTTAAACCCTAAACTGAATTTTCCTTTTAGTCAGCATTAGGGTTTTAAACCCTAAACAAAACTTTTTCCATTCAGCCAGCATTAGGGTTTTAAACCCTAAACTGAGCTTTTCCATGCAATCAGCATTAGGGTTTTAAACCCTAAACTGAGCTTTTCCATGTAATCAGCATTAGGGTTTTAAACCCTAAACTGAATTTTCCTTTTAGTCAGCATTAGGGTTTTAAACCCTAAACTGAACTTTTTCCATTCAGCCAACATTAGGGTTTTAAACCCTAAACTGAGCTTTTCCATGCAATCAGCATTATGGTTTTAAACCCTAAACTGAATTTTCCTTTTAGTCAGCATTAGGGTTTTAAACCTTAAACTGAACTTTTCCTTTTAGTCAGCATTAGGGTTTTAAACCCTAAACTGAACTTTTCCATTCAGCCAGCATTAGGGTTTTAAACCCTAAACTGAGCTTTTCCATGCAATCAGCATTAGGGTTTTAAACCCTAAACTGAATTTTCCTTTTAGTTAGCATTAGGGTTTTAAACCTTAAACTGAACTTTTCCTTTTAGTCAGCATTAGGGTTTTAAACCTTAAACTGAACTTTTCCTTTTAGTCAGCATTAGGGTTTTAAACCCTAAACTGAACTTTTCCATTCAGCCAGCATTAGGGTTTTAAACCCTAAACTGAGCTTTTCCATGTAATCAACATTAGGGTTTTAAACCTTAAACTGAACTTTTCCTTTTAGTCAGCATTAGGGTTTTAAACCTTAAACTGAACTTTTCCTTTTAGTCAGCATTAGGGTTTTAAACCCTAAACTGAACTTTTCCATTCAGCCAGCATTAGGGTTTTAAATCCTAAACTGAGCTTTTCCATGTAATCAGCATTAGGGTTTTAAACTCTAAACTGAATTTTCCTTTTAGTCAGCATTAGGGTTTTAAACATTAAACTGAACATTTCCTTTTAGTCAGCATTAGGGTTTTAAACCCTAAACTGAACTTTTCCATTCGGCCAGCATTAGGGTTTTAAACCCTAAACTGAGCTTTTCCATGTAATCAGCATTAGGGTTTTAAACCCTAAACTGAATTTTCCTTTTAGTCAGCATTAGGGTTTTAAACCCTAAACTGAACTTTTTCCTTCCAGCCAGCATTAGGGTTTTAAACCCTAAACTGAGCTTTTCCATGCAATCAGCATTAGGGTTTTAAACCCTAAACTGAATTTCCCTTTTAGTCAGCATTAGGGTTTTAAACCCTAAACTGAACTTTTTCCTTTCAGCCAGCATTAGGGTTTATAACCCTAAACTGAGCTTTTTCCATACAATCAGCATTAGGGTTTTAAACCCTAAACTGAATTTCCCATTTAGTCAGCATTAGGGTTTTAAACCCTAAACTGAACTTTTTCCTTTCAGCCAGCATTTGGGTTTTAAACCCTAAATTGAGCTTTTCCATACAATCAGCATTAGGGTTTTAAACCCTAAACTGAATTTTCCTTTTAGTCAGCATTAGGGTTTTAAACCCTAAACTGAACTTTTTCCTTTCAGCCAACATTAGGGTTTTAAACCCTAAACTGAGCTTTTCCATGCAATCAGCATTACGGTTTTAAACCCTAAACTGAATTTCCCTTTTAGTCAGCATTAGGGTTTTAAACCCTAAACTGAACTTTTTCCATTCAGCCAGCATTAGGGTTTTAAACCCTAAACTGAGCTTTTCCATGCAATCAGCATTAGAGTTTTAAACCCTAAACTGAATTTTCCTTTTAGTCAGCATTAGGGTTTTAAACCCTAGACTGAACTTTTTCCTTTCAGCTAGTATTAGGGTTTTAAACCCTAAACTAAGCTTTTCCATGCTATCAGCATTAGGGTTTTAAACCCTAAACTGAGCTTTTTCATGCTATCAGCATTAGGGTTTTAAACCCTAAACTGTATTTTCCTTTTAGTCAGCATTAGGGTTTTAAACCCTAAACTGAACTTTTTTTATTCAGCCAGCACTAGGGTTTTAAACCCTAAACTGAGCTTTTCCATGCAATCAGCATTAGGGTTCTAAACCCTAAACTGAACTTTCCTTTTAGTCAGCATTAGGGTTTTAAACCTTAAACTGAACTTTTTCCTTTCAGCCAGCATTAGGGTTTTAAACCCTAAACTGAGCTTTTCCATGCTATCAGCATTAGGGTTTCAAACCCTAAACTGAATTTTCCTTTTAGTCAGCATTAGGGTTTTAAACCCTAAACTGAACTTTTTTCATTCAGCCAGCACTAGGGTTTTAAACCCTAAACTGAGCTTTTCCATGCAATCAGCATTAGGGTTTTAAACCCTAAACTGAACTTTCCTTTTAGTAGCATTAGGGTTTTAAACCCTAAACTGAACTTTTTCCTTTCAGCCAGCGTTAGTGTTTTAAACCCTAAACTGAGCTTTTCCATGCAATCAGCATTAGGGTTTTAAACCCTAAACTGAACTTTCCTTTTAGTCAGCATTAGGGTTTTAAACCCTAAACTGAACTTTTTCCTTTCAGCCAGCATTAGGGTTTTAAACCCCAAACTGAGCTTTTCCATGCTATCAGCATTAGGGTTTTAAACCCTAAACTGAATTTTCCTTTTAGTTAGCATTAGGGTTTTAAACCCTAAACTGAACTTTTTTCATTCAGCCAGCACTAGGGTTTTAAACCCTAAACTGAGCTTTTCCATGCAATCAGCATTAGGGTTTTAAACCCTAAACTGAACTTTCCTTTTAGTCAGCATTAGGGTTTTAAACCCTAAACTGAACTTTTTCCTTTCAGCCAGCATTAGGGTTTTAAACCCTAAACTGAGCTTTTCCATGCAATCAGCATTAGGGTTTTAAACCCTAAACTGAATTTTCCTTTTAGTCAGCATTAGGGTTTTAAACCCTAAACTGAACTTTTTCATTCAGCCAGCACTAGGGTTTTAAACCCTAAACTGAGCTTTTCCATGCAATCAGCATTAGGGTTTTAATCCCTAAACTGAATTTTCCTTTTAGTCAGCATTAGGGTTTTAAACCCTAAACTGAACTTTTTTCATTCAGCCAGCACTAGGGTTTTAAACCCTAAACTGATCTTTTCCATGCAATCAGCATTAGGGTTTTAAACCCTAAACTGAACTTTCCTTTTAGTCAGCATTAGGGTTTTAAACCCTAAACTGAACCTTTTCCTTTCAGCCAGCATTAGGGGTTTAAACCCTAAACTGAGCTTTTCCATACAATCAGCATTAGGGTTTTAAACCCTAAACTGAATTTTCCTTTTAGTCAGCATTACGGTTTTAAACCCTAAACTGAACTTTTTCCTTTCAGCCAGTATTAGGGTTTTAAACCCTAAACTAAGCTTTTCCATGCTATCAGCATTAGGGTTTTAAACCCTAAACTGAGCTTTTCCATGCTATCAGCATTAGGGTTTTAAACCCTAAACTGAATTTTCCTTTTAGTCAGCATTAGGGTTTTAAACCCTAAACTGAACTTTTTTTATTCAGCCAGCACTAGGGTTTTAAACCCTAAATTGAGCTTTTCCATGCAATCAGCATTAGGGTTCTAAACCCTAAACTGAACTTTCCTTTTAGTCAGCATTAGGGTTTTAAACCCTAAACTGAACTTTTTCCTTTCAGCCAGCATTAGGGTTTTAAATCCTAAACTGAGCTTTTCCATGCTATCAGCATTAGGGTTTCAAACCCTAAACTAAATTTTTCTTTTAGTCAGCATTAGGGTTTTAAACCCTAAACTGAACTTTTTTCATTCAGCCAGCACTAGGGTTTTAAACCCTAAACTGAGCTTTTCCATGCAATCAGCATTAGGGTTTTAAACCCTAAACTGAACTTTCCTTTTAGTAGCATTAGGGTTTTAAACCCTAAACTGAACTTTTTCCTTTCAGCCAGCGTTAGGGTTTTAAACCCTAAACTGAGCTTTTCCATGCAATCAGCATTAGGGTTTTAAACCCTAAACTGAACTTTCCTTTTAGTCAGCATTAGGGTTTTAAACCCTAAACTGAACTTTTTCCTTTCAGCCAGCATTATGGTTTTAAACCCTAAACTGAGCTTTTCCATGCTATCAGCATTAGGGTTTTAAACCCTAAACTGAATTTTCCTTTTAGTTAGCATTAGGGTTTTAAACCCTAAACTGAACTTTTTTCATTCAGCCAGCACTAGGGTTTTAAACCCTAAACTGAGGTTTTCCATGCAATCAGCATTAGGGTTTTAAACCCTAAACTGAACTTTCCTTTTAGTCAGCATTAGGGTTTTAAACCCTAAACTGAACTTTTTCCTTTCAGCCAGCATTAGGGTTTTAAACCCTAAACTGAGATTTTCCATGCAATCAACATTAGGGTTTTAAACCCTAAACTGAATTTTCCTTTTAGTCAGCATTACGGTTTTAAACCCTAAACTGAATTTTCCTTTTATACAGCATTAGGGTTTTAAACCCTAAACTGAATTTTCCTTTTAGTCAGCATTAGGGTTTTAAACCCTAAACAAAACTTTTTCCATTCAGCCAGCATTAGGGTTTTAAACCCTAAACTGAGCTTTTCCATGCAATCAGCATTAGGGTTTTAAACCCTAAACTGAGCTTTTCCATGTAATCAGCATTAGGGTTTTAAACCCTAAACTGAATTTTCCTTTTAGTCAGCATTAGGGTTTTAAACCCTAAACTGAACTTTTTCCATTCAGCCAACATTAGGGTTTTAAACCCTAAACTGAGCTTTTCCATGCAATCAGCATTATGGTTTTAAACCCTAAACTGAATTTTCCTTTTAGTCAGCATTAGGGTTTTAAACCTTAAACTGAACTTTTCCTTTTAGTCAGCATTAGGGTTTTAAACCCTAAACTGAACTTTTCCATTCAGCCAGCATTAGGGTTTTAAACCCTAAACTGAGCTTTTCCATGCAATCAGCATTAGGGTTTTAAACCCTAAACTGAATTTTCCTTTTAGTTAGCATTAGGGTTTTAAACCTTAAACTGAACTTTTCCTTTTAGTCAGCATTAGGGTTTTAAACCTTAAACTGAACTTTTCCTTTTAGTCAGCATTAGGGTTTTAAACCCTAAACTGAACTTTTCCATTCAGCCAGCATTAGGGTTTTAAACCCTAAACTGAGCTTTTCCATGTAATCAACATTAGGGTTTTAAACCTTAAACTGAACTTTTCCTTTTAGTCAGCATTAGGGTTTTAAACCTTAAACTGAACTTTTCCTTTTAGTCAGCATTAGGGTTTTAAACCCTAAACTGAACTTTTCCATTCAGCCAGCATTAGGGTTTTAAATCCTAAACTGAGCTTTTCCATGTAATCAGCATTAGGGTTTTAAACCCTAAACTGAATTTTCCTTTTAGTCAGCATTAGGGTTTTAAACCTTAAACTGAACTTTTCCTTTTAGTCAGCATTAGGGTTTTAAACCCTAAACTGAACTTTTCCATTCGGCCAGCATTAGGGTTTTAAACCCTAAACTGAGCTTTTCCATGTAATCAGCATTAGGGTTTTAAACCCTAAACTGAATTTTCCTTTTAGTCAGCATTAGGGTTTTAAACCCTAAACTGAACTTTTTCCTTCCAGCCAGCATTAGGGTTTTAAACCCTAAACTGAGCTTTTCCATGCAATCAGCATTAGGGTTTTAAACCCTAAACTGAATTTCCCTTTTAGTCAGCATTAGGGTTTTAAACCCTAAACTGAACTTTTTCCTTTCAGCCAGCATTAGGGTTTATAACCCTAAACTGAGCTTTTTCCATACAATCAGCATTAGGGTTTTAAACCCTAAACTGAATTTCCCATTTAGTCAGCATTAGGGTTTTAAACCCTAAACTGAACTTTTTCCTTTCAGCCAGCATTTGGGTTTTAAACCCTAAATTGAGCTTTTCCATACAATCAGCATTAGGGTTTTAAACCCTAAACTGAATTTTCCTTTTAGTCAGCATTAGGGTTTTAAACCCTAAACTGAACTTTTTCCTTTCAGCCAACATTAGGGTTTTAAACCCTAAACTGAGCTTTTCCATGCAATCAGCATTACGGTTTTAAACCCTAAACTGAATTTCCCTTTTAGTCAGCATTAGGGTTTTAAACCCTAAACTGAACTTTTTCCATTCAGCCAGCATTAGGGTTTTAAACCCTAAACTGAGCTTTTCCATGCAATCAGCATTAGAGTTTTAAACCCTAAACTGAATTTTCCTTTTAGTCAGCATTAGGGTTTTAAACCCTAGACTGAACTTTTTCCTTTCAGCTAGTATTAGGGTTTTAAACCCTAAACTAAGCTTTTCCATGCTATCAGCATTAGGGTTTTAAACCCTAAACTGAGCTTTTTCATGCTATCAGCATTAGGGTTTTAAACCCTAAACTGTATTTTCCTTTTAGTCAGCATTAGGGTTTTAAACCCTAAACTGAACTTTTTTTATTCAGCCAGCACTAGGGTTTTAAACCCTAAACTGAGCTTTTCCATGCAATCAGCATTAGGGTTCTAAACCCTAAACTGAACTTTCCTTTTAGTCAGCATTAGGGTTTTAAACCCTAAACTGAACTTTTTCCTTTCAGCCAGCATTAGGGTTTTAAACCCTAAACTGAGCTTTTCCATGCTATCAGCATTAGGGTTTCAAACCCTAAACTGAATTTTCCTTTTAGTCAGCATTAGGGTTTTAAACCCTAAACTGAACTTTTTTCATTCAGCCAGCACTAGGGTTTTAAACCCTAAACTGAGCTTTTCCATGCAATCAGCATTAGGGTTTTAAACCCTAAACTGAACTTTCCTTTTAGTAGCATTAGGGTTTTAAACCCTAAACTGAACTTTTTCCTTTCAGCCAGCGTTAGTGTTTTAAACCCTAAACTGAGCTTTTCCATGCAATCAGCATTAGGGTTTTAAACCCTAAACTGAACTTTCCTTTTAGTCAGCATTAGGGTTTTAAACCCTAAACTGAACTTTTTCCTTTCAGCCAGCATTAGGGTTTTTAAACCCTAAACTGAGCTTTTCCATGCTATCAGCATTAGGGTTTTAAACCCTAAACTGAATTTTCCTTTTAGTTAGCATTAGGGTTTTAAACCCTAAACTGAACTTTTTTCATTCAGCCAGCACTAGGGTTTTAAACCCTAAACTGAGCTTTTCCATGCAATCAGCATTAGGGTTTTAAACCCTAAACTGAACTTTCCTTTTAGTCAGCATTAGGGTTTTAAACCCTAAACTGAACTTTTTCCTTTCAGCCAGCATTAGGGTTTTAAACCCTAAACTGAGCTTTTCCATGCAATCAGCATTAGGGTTTTAAACCCTAAACTGAATTTTCCTTTTAGTCAGCATTAGGGTTTTAAACCCTAAACTGAACTTTTTCATTCAGCCAGCACTAGGGTTTTAAACCCTAAACTGAGCTTTTCCATGCAATCAGCATTAGGGTTTTAATCCCTAAACTGAATTTTCCTTTTAGTCAGCATTAGGGTTTTAAACCCTAAACTGAACTTTTTTCATTCAGCCAGCACTAGGGTTTTAAACCCTAAACTGATCTTTTCCATGCAATCAGCATTAGGGTTTTAAACCCTAAACTGAACTTTCCTTTTAGTCAGCATTAGGGTTTTAAACCCTAAACTGAACCTTTTCCTTTCAGCCAGCATTAGGGTTTTAAACCCTAAACTGAGCTTTTCCATACAATCAGCATTAGGGTTTTAAACCCTAAACTGAATTTTCCTTTTAGTCAGCATTACGGTTTTAAACCCTAAACTGAACTTTTTCCTTTCAGCCAGTATTAGGGTTTTAAACCCTAAACTAAGCTTTTCCATGCTATCAGCATTAGGGTTTTAAACCCTAAACTAAGCTTTTCCATGCTATCAGCATTAGGGTTTTAAACCCTAAACTGAATTTTCCTTTTAGTCAGCATTAGGGTTTTAAACCCTAAACTGAACTTTTTTTATTCAGCCAGCACTAGGGTTTTAAACCCTAAATTGAGCTTTTCCATGCAATCAGCATTAGGGTTCTAAACCCTAAACTGAACTTTCCTTTTAGTCAGCATTAGGGTTTTAAACCCTAAACTGAACTTTTTCCTTTCAGCCAGCATTAGGGTTTTAAATCCTAAACTGAGCTTTTCCATGCTATCAGCATTAGGGTTTCAAACCCTAAACTAAATTTTTCTTTTAGTCAGCATTAGGGTTTTAAACCCTAAACTGAACTTTTTTCATTCAGCCAGCACTAGGGTTTTAAACCCTAAACTGAGCTTTTCCATGCAATCAGCATTAGGGTTTTAAACCCTAAACTGAACTTTCCTTTTAGTAGCATTAGGGTTTTAAACCATAAACTGAACTTTTTCCTTTCAGCCAGCGTTAGGGTTTTAAACCCTAAACTGAGCTTTTCCATGCAATCAGCATTAGGGTTTTAAACCCTAAACTGAACTTTCCTTTTAGTCAGCATTAGGGTTTTAAACCCTAAACTGAACTTTTTCCTTTCAGCCAGCATTATGGTTTTAAACCCTAAACTGAGCTTTTCCATGCTATCAGCATTAGGGTTTTAAACCCTAAACTGAATTTTCCTTTTAGTTAGCATTAGGGTTTTAAACCCTAAACTGAACTTTTTTCATTCAGCCAGCACTAGGGTTTTAAACCCTAAACTGAGGTTTTCCATGCAATCAGCATTAGGGTTTTAAACCCTAAACTGAACTTTCCTTTTAGTCAGCATTAGGGTTTTAAACCCTAAACTGAACTTTTTCCTTTCAGCCAGCATTAGGGTTTTAAACCCTAAACTGAGATTTTCCATGCAATCAGCATTAGGGTTTTAAACCCTAAACTGAATTTTCCTTTTAGTCAGCATTAGGGTTTTAAACCCTAAACTGAACTTTTTCATTCAGCCAGCACTAGGGTTTTAAACCCTAAACTGAGCTTTTCCATGCAATCAGCATTAGGGTTTTAATCCCTAAACTGAATTTTCCTTTTAGTCAGCATTAGGGTTTTAAACCCTAAACTGAACTTTTTTCATTCAGCCAGCACTAGGGTTTTAAACCCTAAACTGATCTTTTCCATGCAATCAGCATTAGGGTTTTAAACCCTAAACTGAACTTTCCTTTTAGTCAGCATTAGGGTTTTAAACCCTAAACTGAACCTTTTCCTTTCAGCCAGCATTAGGGTTTTAAACCCTAAACTGAGCTTTTCCATACAATCAGCATTAGGGTTTTAAACCCTAAACTGAATTTTCCTTTTAGTCAGCATTACGGTTTTAAACCCTAAACTAAACTTTTTTCATTCAGCCAGCACTAGGGTTTTAAACCCTAAACTGAGCTTTTCCATGCAATCAGCATTAGGGTTTTAAACCCTAAACTGAACTTTCCTTTTAGTCAGCATTAGGGTTTTAAACCCTAAACTGAACTTTTTCCTTTGAGCCAGCATTAGGGTTTTAAACCCTAAACTGAGCTTTTCCATGCAATCAGCATTAGGGTTTTAAACCCTAAACTGAATTTTCTTTTAGTCAGCATTAGGGTTTTAAACCCTAAACTGAACTTTTTTCATTCAGCCAGCACTAGGGTTTTAAACCCTAAACTGAGCTTTTCCATGCAATCAGCATTAGGGTTTTAAACCCTAAACGTCGCTTGGGGCATGGACGTCATCGGACCAATTGAACCAAAGGCTTCGAATGGACACAGGTTTATACTGGTTGCCATCGATTACTTCACAAAATGGGTAGAAGCTGTCACTCTCAAGTCGGTCACTAAGAAAGCTGTGGTGGATTTTGTACACTCAAATCTTATCTGTCGCTTCGGTATTCCTGCGACTATCATTACAGATAATGCAGCAAACTTGAACAGTCACTTGATGGGAGATGTATGCGAGCAATTCAAGATAACGCATAGGAATTCCACTCCTTATCGGCCAAAAGCCAATGGTGCCGTGGAAGCGGCAAACAAAAACATCAAGAAGATTTTGAGGAAAACGATCCAAAGTTCCCGACAGTGGCATGAGCAGTTACCTTTTGCATTATTGGGGTACCGCACTACGGTACGCACATCGGTGGGAGCGACTCCTTATCTTTTGGTTTATGGGACTGAGGCTGTAATACCGGCAGAGGTAGAAATTCCTTCGCTTCGAATCATTGTCGAAGCAGAAATCGAAGACAGCGAGTGGGTCAAGGCTCGACTGGAGCAATTGACGTTGATTGATGAAAAGCGAGTGGCCGCAGTTTGTCACGGACAGTTATACCAACGAAGGATGGCCCGTGCTTACAACAAGAAAGTCCGACCCCGGAATTTCGAAGTAGGCCAGCTGGTACTGAGGCGTATTCTGCCGCATCATGAAGAAGCAAAAGGAAAGTTTGCCCCAAATTGGAAAGGCCCATACATCGTAAGGAAGATATTGCCGAGAAGAGCATTGTATTTAGGTGATATCGAAGGAAATGACCCCGACACAGCAGTAAATGCAGATGCAGTCAAGAGATACTACGTCTAGATCATACTCCAGTGGTCCTGACACATTTGGAAAATGGCGAAGGTTTTATCCCCCACTACTCCCAAACACTACCCAATCCTCTCTATATAAAAAAAAACAACGGCAAAAACAAAACATTGATTGAGGCCTGAACTACGTTTGACTTGATTCCGAAAGGATACGTAGGCAGCCTCTCCCTGAGGTTCAGTCACACCAACAATAAAATCCCATTCACCCTGAAATTGAAACCGGGGCACGTCGAGCAGTTTAGAAGTTAGTATCATCTACCTCTCTTTACCAAGCACAAGCCTTCAAATCAATTACCAAATATGGTGGGGAACCAATAAGCGTCACAAATAGAGACCAGCACACTCTGAATTGAGAGAGATAAAATGAGAGAGTCTCGGCGGTGAAAACCTTCGGGCACCACGAGGCGACGGGAGTAGAGAAACCAAAATGAGAGAGCTTGTTTAGTAAAAACTCGCAAAGAGTGCTATCAAGCGATGACAGGAAGAGAAATGAGAGAGGTCAGCCAGCGAAAACCCGCAAAGGGCGCTGTTGGTCAAAAAAGAATGACTCCACCCCAGAAGGTTTGGGCAAAGTGCCACCGGTTTGGAATCACAGATCCGTTCTGGTTCAGGAAAATGCAAGTTCTTAGAAAGTCAGACGTCCAGTCCAAAGAGCATGTAATGTCATTTAAAGCCAGCGTTATCTTCCTCAGATAAGTCTTTCTCGTCCCGAAAAGGACACTCCTTGCCTGAAGTTTGTTTTCTCCTTTCTTTGTTTCTTTTCGAATCTCTTTTATGTCTTAACCCCAAGTTCAGGATACACCGGAAAGGGCAGGTGGCAGTTTTGTTTGCACGGAATCCCGTCTCATGAAGGAAAGCGCCGCATTTCGTTGGTACGATTGCCCAAGCCTGATGAATCATCACGTCTGATGTTGTTAAAGTAAAGAGGAAAGAGAGAAATCTTTCCCAGCAAGTCCGCCTTCGGACAAATCCCCACAGAGTCTCCCTCTGTACAAATCCCCACAGAGTCTCTCTTTGTACAATCTCCCACAGAGTCTCCCCAATATATATATATATATATATATATATGAAGAGAGAAAAAAAAAGAAAAAGAAAAGTCCCCGTTGGAATTTCCTCAGCACATCCCCAGCGAGTCCTTTTGTAAAAATTCCCCAACAAGCTTACCCCAACAAGTCCTAGAAATCCCGTTTTGAAATAAATCCCCAGCATCCCCCATTGTACAAAAATCCACACAAAGAACCCACTTTGTAAATATTCCCCCACAGAGCTTCCTTTTGTACAAATTCCCACAGAATACCTCCAATAAAATCCCCGTCTAGAACCTCCAAGCAAAACGGGACAAAAAAAAGGAGAAAAAAAGAAAAAAAAGAGAGCCTTACGAAGCAAGTCATCACAGAATCTGGAAATACAAGCCTGAGCAGTCCAAAGGTTTCGCCATTCGAATCAAATCAATGGCGGGACTTCGCAACAGAAATAGAGACGCAACAAAGCAATTGGGAACGATCAAGGTCACCGAACCGACCGTCATTTCCGAACTAACAATTGTTCTTTGTCTGAAAGTTGAAACAGGTATAATCCAAGACAACCGTGCAATAAGCAGGTGTCGCCTAAAGAGGAAGGTACACGGGTACAAGAAACATTTTGGCAATAAGGAATTCACTCGAAAGGTAAGTTTCCACGAAACTCCCTTTTATCCTCTACTAAAACAAGAAAATTCAAAAAAAAAGGAGATCGTTTAGTATTCTCGAACTTTGTCCCCAGCCAGTCAGCATTAGGGTTTTAAACCCTAAACTGAATTTTCCTTTTAGTCAGCATTAGGGTTTTAAACCCTAAACTGAACTTTTTCATTCAGCCAGCACTAGGGTTTTAAACCCTAAACTGAGCTTTTCCATGCAATCAGCATTAGGGTTTTAATCCCTAAACTGAATTTTCCTTTTAGTCAGCATTAGGGTTTTAAACCCTAAACTGAACTTTTTTCATTCAGCCAGCACTAGGGTTTTAAACCCTAAACTGATCTTTTCCATGCAATCAGCATTAGGGTTTTAAACCCTAAACTGAACTTTCCTTTTAGTCAGCATTAGGGTTTTAAACCCTAAACTGAACCTTTTCCTTTCAGCCAGCATTAGGGTTTTAAACCCTAAACTGAGCTTTTCCATACAATCAGCATTAGGGTTTTAAACCCTAAACTGAATTTTCCTTTTAGTCAGCATTACGGTTTTAAACCCTAAACTGAACTTTTTTCATTCAGCCAGCACTAGGGTTTTAAACCCTAAACTGAGCTTTTCCATGCAATCAGCATTAGGGTTTTAAACCCTAAACTGAACTTTCCTTTTAGTCAGCATTAGGGTTTTAAACCCTAAACTGAACTTTTTCCTTTGAGCCAGCATTAGGGTTTTAAACCCTAAACTGAGCTTTTCCATGCAATCAGCATTAGGGTTTTAAACCCTAAACTGAATTTTCTTTTTAGTCAGCATTAGGGTTTTAAACCCTAAACTGAACTTTTTTCATTCAGCCAGCACTAGGGTTTTAAACCCTAAACTGAGCTTTTCCATGCAATCAGCATTAGGGTTTTAAACCCTAAATGTCGCTTGGGGCATGGACGTCATCGGACCAATTGAACCAAAGGCTTCGAATGGACACAGGTTTATACTGGTTGCCATCGATTACTTCACAAAATGGGTAGAAGCTGTCACTCTCAAGTCGGTCACTAAGAAAGCTGTGGTGGATTTTGTACACTCAAATCTTATCTGTCGCTTCGGTATTCCTGCGACTATCATTACAGATAATGCAGCAAACTTGAACAGTCACTTGATGGGAGATGTATGCGAGCAATTCAAGATAACGCATAGGAATTCCACTCCTTATCGGCCAAAAGCCAATGGTGCCGTGGAAGCGGCAAACAAAAACATCAAGAAGATTTTGAGGAAAACGATCCAAAGTTCCCGACAGTGGCATGAGCAGTTACCTTTTGCATTATTGGGGTACCGCACTACGGTACGCACATCGGTGGGAGCGACTCCTTATCTTTTGGTTTATGGGACTGAGGCTGTAATACCGGCAGAGGTAGAAATTCCTTCGCTTCGAATCATTGTCGAAGCAGAAATCGAAGACAGCGAGTGGGTCAAGGCTCGACTGGAGCAATTGACGTTGATTGATGAAAAGCGAGTGGCCGCAGTTTGTCACGGACAGTTATACCAACGAAGGATGGCCCGTGCTTACAACAAGAAAGTCCGACCCCGGAATTTCGAAGTAGGCCAGCTGGTACTGAGGCGTATTCTGCCGCATCATGAAGAAGCAAAAGGAAAGTTTGCCCCAAATTGGAAAGGCCCATACATCGTAAGGAAGATATTGCCGAGAAGAGCATTGTATTTAGGTGATATCGAAGGAAATGACCCCGACACAGCAGTAAATGCAGATGCAGTCAAGAGATACTACGTCTAGATCATACTCCAGTGGTCCTGACACATTTGGAAAATGGCGAAGGTTTTATCCCCCACTACTCCCAAACACTACCCAATCCTCTCTATATAAAAAAAAACAACGGCAAAAACAAAACATTGATTGAGGCCTGAACTACGTTTGACTTGATTCCGAAAGGATACGTAGGCAGCCTCTCCCTGAGGTTCAGTCACACCAACAATAAAATCCCATTCACCCTGAAATTGAAACCGGGGCACGTCGAGCAGTTTAGAAGTTAGTATCATCTACCTCTCTTTACCAAGCACAAGCCTTCAAATCAATTACCAAATATGGTGGGGAACCAATAAGCGTCACAAATAGAGACCAGCACACTCTGAATTGAGAGAGATAAAATGAGAGAGTCTCGGCGGTGAAAACCTTCGGGCACCACGAGGCGACGGGAGTAGAGAAACCAAAATGAGAGAGCTTGTTTAGTAAAAACTCGCAAAGAGTGCTATCAAGCGATGACAGGAAGAGAAATGAGAGAGGTCAGCCAGCGAAAACCCGCAAAGGGCGCTGTTGGTCAAAAAAGAATGACTCCACCCCAGAAGGTTTGGGCAAAGTGCCACCGGTTTGGAATCACAGATCCGTTCTGGTTCAGGAAAATGCAAGTTCTTAGAAAGTCAGACGTCCAGTCCAAAGAGCATGTAATGTCATTTAAAGCCAGCGTTATCTTCCTCAGATAAGTCTTTCTCGTCCCGAAAAGGACACTCCTTGCCTGAAGTTTGTTTTCTCCTTTCTTTGTTTCTTTTCGAATCTCTTTTATGTCTTAACCCCAAGTTCAGGATACACCGGAAAGGGCAGGTGGCAGTTTTGTTTGCACGGAATCCCGTCTCATGAAGGAAAGCGCCGCATTTCGTTGGTACGATTGCCCAAGCCTGATGAATCATCACGTCTGATGTTGTTAAAGTAAAGAGGAAAGAGAGAAATCTTTCCCAGCAAGTCCGCCTTCGGACAAATCCCCACAGAGTCTCCCTCTGTACAAATCCCCACAGAGTCTCTCTTTGTACAATCTCCCACAGAGTCTCCCCAATATACAATATATATATATATATATATATATATGAAGAGAGAAAAAAAAAGAAAAAGAAAAGTCCCCGTTGGAATTTCCTCAGCACATCCCCAGCGAGTCCTTTTGTAAAAATTCCCCAACAAGCTTACCCCAACAAGTCCTAGAAATCCCGTTTTGAAATAAATCCCCAGCATCCCCCATTGTACAAAAATCCACACAAAGAACCCACTTTGTAAATATTCCCCCACAGAGCTTCCTTTTGTACAAATTCCCACAGAATACCTCCAATAAAATCCCCGTCTAGAACCTCCAAGCAAAACGGGACAAAAAAAAGGAGAAAAAAAGAAAAAAAAGAGAGCCTTACGAAGCAAGTCATCACATAATCTGGAAATACAAGCCTGAGCAGTCCAAAGGTTTCGCCATTCGAATCAAATCAATGGCGGGACTTCGCAACAGAAATAGAGACGCAACAAAGCAATTGGGAACGATCAAGGTCACCGAACCGACCGTCATTTCCGAACTAACAATTGTTCTTTGTCTGAAAGTTGAAACAGGTATAATCCAAGACAACCGTGCAATAAGCAGGTGTCGCCTAAAGAGGAAGGTACACGGGTACAAGAAACATTTTGGCAATAAGGAATTCACTCGAAAGGTAAGTTTCCACGAAACTCCCTTTTATCCTCTACTAAAACAAGAAAATTCAAAAAAAAGGAGATCGTTTAGTATTCTCGAACTTTGTCCCCAGCCAGTCAGCATTAGGGTTTTAAACCCTAAACTGAACTTTTTCCTTTCAGCCAGCATTAGGGTTTTAAACCCTAAACTGAGCTTTTCCATGCAATCAGCATTAGAGTTTTAAACCCTAAACTGAATTTTCCATTTAGTCAGCATTAGGGTTTTAAACCCTAGACTGAACTTTTTCCTTTCAGCCAGTATTAGGGTTTTAAACCCTAAACTGAGCTTTTCCATGCTATCAGCATTAGGGTTTTAAACCCTAAACTGAGCTTTTCCATGCTATCAGCATTAGGGTTTTAAACCCTAAACTGAATTTTCCTTTTAGTCAGCATTAGGGTTTTAAACCCTAAACTGAACTTTTTTCATTCAGCCAGCACTAGGGTTTTAAACCCTAAACTGAGCTTTTCCATGCAATCAGCATTAGGGTTTTAAACCCTAAACTGAACTTTCCTTTTAGTCAGCATTAGGGTTTTAAACCCTAAACTGAACTTTTTTCATTCAGCCAGCACTAGGGTTTTAAACCCTAAACTGAGCTTTTCCATGCAATCAGCATTAGGGTTTTAAACCCTAAACTGAACTTTCCTTTTAGTAGCATTAGGGTTTTAAACCCTAAACTGAACTTTTTCCTTTCAGCCAGCATTAGGGTTTTAAACCCTAAACTGAGCTATTCCATGCAATCAGCATTAGGGTTTTAAACCCTAAACTGAACTTTCCTTTTAGTCAGCATTAGGGTTTTAAACCCTAAACTGAACTTTTTCCTTTCAGCCAGCATTAGGGTTTTAAACCCTAAACTGAGCTTTTCCATGCTATCAGCATTAAGGTTTTAAACCCTAAACTGAATTTTCCTTTTAGTCAGCATTAGGGTTTTAAACCCTAAACTGAACTTTTTCCTTTCAGCCAGCATTATGGTTTTAAACCCTAAACTGAGCTTTTCCATGCTATCAGCATTAGGGTTTTAAACCCTAAACTGAATTTTCCTTTTAGTCAGCATTAGTGTTTTAAACCCTAAACTGAACTTTTTCCTTTCAGCCAGCATTAGGGTTTTAAACCCTAAACTGAGCTTTTCCATGCAATCAGCATTAGGGTTTTAAACCCTAAACTGAATTTTCCTTTTAGTCAGCATTAGGGTTTTAAACCCTAAACTGAACTTTTTTCATTCAGCCAGCACTAGGGTTTTAAACCCTAAACTGAGCTTTTCCATGCAATCAGCATTAGGGTTTTAATCCCTAAACTGAATTTTCCTTTTAGTCAGCATTAGGGTTTTAAACCCTAAACTGAACTTTTTTCATTCAGCCAGCACTAGGGTTTTAAACCCTAAACTGATCTTTTCCATGCAATCAGCATTAGGGTTTTAAACCCTAAACTGAACTTTCCTTTTAGTCAGCATTAAAGTTTTAAACCCTAAACTGAACCTTTTACTTTCAGCCAGCATTAGGGTTTTAAACCCTAAACTGAGCTTTTCCATGCAATCAGCATTAGGGTTTTAAACCCTAAACTGAATTTTCCTTTTAGTCAGCATTAGGGTTTTAAACCCTAAACTGAACTTTTTTCATTCAACCAGCACTAGGGTTTTAAACCCTAAACTGAGCTTTTCCATGCAATCAGCATTAGGGTTTTAAACCCTAAACTGAACTTTCCTTTTAGTCAGCATTAGGGTTTTAAACCCTAAACTGAACTTTTTCCTTTCAGCCAGCATTAGGGTTTTAAACCCTAAACTGAGCTTTTCCATGCAATCAGCATTAGGGTTTTAAACCCTAAACTGAATTTTCCTTTTAGTCAGCATTACGGTTTTAAACCCTAAACTGAACTTTTTTCATTCAGCCAGCACTAGGGTTTTAAACCCTAAACTGAGCTTTTCCATGCAATCAGCATTAGGGTTTTAAACCCTAAACTGAACTTTCCTTTTAGTCAGCATTAGGGTTTTAAACCCTAAACTGAACTTTTTCCTTTCAGCCAGCATTAGGGTTTTAAACCCTAAACTGAGCTTTTCCATGCTATCAACATTAGGGTTTTAAACCCTAAACTGAACTTTTCCTTTTAGTCAGGATTAGGGTTTTAAAACCCTAAACTGAACTTTTCCATGTAATCAGCATTAGGGTTTTAAACCCTAAACTGAATTTTCCTTTTAGTCAGCATTAGGGTTTTAAACCCTAAACTGAACTTTTTCCATTCAGCCAACATTAGGGTTTTAAACCCTAAACTGAGCTTTTCCATGCAATCAGCATTAGGGTTTTAAACCCTAAACTGAGCTTTTCCATGTAATCAGCATTAGGGTTTTAAACCCTAAACTGAATTTTCCTTTATATCAGCATTAGGGTTTTAAACCCTAAACTGAACTTTTTCCATTCAGCCAGCATTAGGGTTTTAAACCCTAAACTGAGCTTTTCCATGCAATCAGCATTATGGTTTTAAACCCTAAACTGAATTTTCCTATTAGTCAGCATTAGGGTTTTAAACCTTAAACTGAACTTTTCCTTTTAGTCAGCATTAGGGTTTTAAACCCTTAACTGAACTTTTCCACTCAGCCAGCATTAGGGTTTTAAACCCTAAACTGAGCTTTTCCATGCAATCAGCATTAGGGTTTTAAACCCTAAACTAAATTTTCCTTTTAGTCAGCATTAGGGTTTTAAACCTTAAACTGAACTTTTCATTTTAGTCAGCATTAGGGTTTTAAACCTTAAACTGAACTTTTCCTTTTAGTCAGCACTAGGGTTTTAAACCCTAGACTGAACTTTTCCATTCAGCCAGCATTATGGTTTTAAACCCTAAACTGAGCTTTTCCATGTAATCAGCATTAGGGTTTTAAACCCTAAACTGAATTTTCCTTTTAGTCAGCATTAGGGTTTTAAACCCTAAACTGAATTTTCCTTTTAGTCAGCATTAGGGTTTTAAACCCTAAACAAAACTTTTTCCATTCAGCCAGCATTAGGGTTTTAAACCCTAAACTGAGCTTTTCCATGCAATCAGCATTAGGGTTTTAAACCCTAAACTGAGCTTTTCCATGTAATCAGCATTAGGGTTTTAAACCCTAAACTGAATTTTCCTTTTAGTCAGCATTTGCGTTTTAAACCCTAAACTGAACTTTTTCCATTCAGCCAGCATTAGGGTTTTAAACCCTAAACTGAGCTTTTCCATGCAATCAGCATTAGGGTTTTAAACCCTAAACTGAATTTTCCTTTTAGTCAGCATTAGGGTTTTAAACCCTAAACTGAACTTTTTCCTTTCAGCCAGCATTAGGGTTTTAAACCCTAAACTGAGCTTTTCCATGCTATCAACATTAGGGTTTTAAACCCTAAACTGAACTTTTCCTTTTAGTCAGCATTAGGGTTTTAAAACCCTAAACTGAACTTTTCCATGTAATCAGCATTAGGGTTTTAAACCCTAAACTGAATTTTCCTTTTAGTCAGCATTAGGGTTTTAAACCCTAAACTGAACTTTTTCCATTCAGCCAACATTAGGGTTTTAAACCCTAAACTGAGCTTTTCCATGCAATCAGCATTAGGGTTTTAAACCCTAAACTGAGCTTTTCCATGTAATCAGCATTAGGGTTTTAAACCCTAAACTGAATTTTCCTTTATATCAGCATTAGGGTTTTAAACCCTAAACTGAACTTTTTCCATTCAGCCAGCATTAGGGTTTTAAACCCTAAACTGAGCTTTTCCATGCAATCAGCATTATGGTTTTAAACCCTAAACTGAATTTTCCTATTAGTCAGCATTAGGGTTTTAAACCTTAAACTGAACTTTTCCTTTTAGTCAGCATTAGGGTTTTAAACCCTTAACTGAACTTTTCCACTCAGCCAGCATTAGGGTTTTAAACCCTAAACTGAGCTTTTCCATGCAATCAGCATTAGGGTTTTAAACCCTAAACTAAATTTTCCTTTTAGTCAGCATTAGGGTTTTAAACCTTAAACTGAACTTTTCATTTTAGTCAGCATTAGGGTTTTAAACCTTAAACTGAACTTTTCCTTTTAGTCAGCACTAGGGTTTTAAACCCTAGACTGAACTTTTCCATTCAGCCAGCATTATGGTTTTAAACCCTAAACTGAGCTTTTCCATGTAATCAGCATTAGGGTTTTAAACCCTAAACTGAATTTTCCTTTTAGTCAGCATTAGGGTTTTAAACCCTAAACTGAATTTTCCTTTTAGTCAGCATTAGGGTTTTAAACCCTAAACAAAACTTTTTCCATTCAGCCAGCATTAGGGTTTTAAACCCTAAACTGAGCTTTTCCATGCAATCAGCATTAGGGTTTTAAACCCTAAACTGAGCTTTTCCATGTAATCAGCATTAGGGTTTTAAACCCTAAACTGAATTTTCCTTTTAGTCAGCATTTGCGTTTTAAACCCTAAACTGAACTTTTTCCATTCAGCCAGCATTAGGGTTTTAAACCCTAAACTGAGCTTTTCCATGCAATCAGCATTAGGGTTTTAAACCCTAAACTGAATTTTCCTTTTAGTCAGCATTAGGGTTTTAAACCCTAAACTGAACTTTTTCCTTTCAGCCAGCATTAGGGTTTTAAACCCTAAACTGAGCTTTTCCATGCTATCAACATTAGGGTTTTAAACCCTAAACTGAACTTTTCCTTTTAGTCAGCATTAGGGTTTTAAAACCCTAAACTGAACTTTTCCATGTAATCAGCATTAGGGTTTTAAACCCTAAACTGAATTTTTCTTTTAGTCAGCATTAGGGTTTTAAACCCTAAACTGAACTTTTTCCATTCAGCCAACATTAGGGTTTTAAACCCTAAACTGAGCTTTTCCATACAATCAGCATTAGGGTTTTAAACCCTAAACTGAGCTTTTCCATGTAATCAGCATTAGGGTTTTAAACCCTAAACTGAATTTTCCTTTATATCAGCATTAGGGTTTTAAACCCTAAACTGAACTTTTTCCATTCAGCCAGCATTAGGGTTTTAAACCCTAAACTGAGCTTTTCCATGCAATCAGCATTATGGTTTTAAACCCTAAACTGAATTTTCCTATTAGTCAGCATTAGGGTTTTAAACCTTAAACTGAACTTTTCCTTCTAGTCAGCATTAGGGTTTTAAACCCTTAACTGAACTTTTCCACTCAGCCAGCATTAGGGTTTTAAACCCTAAACTGAGCTTTTCCATGCAATCAGCATTAGGGTTTTAAACCCTAAACTAAATTTTCCTTTTAGTCAGCATTAGGGTTTTAAACCTTAAACTGAACTTTTCATTTTAGTCAGCATTAGGGTTTTAAACCTTAAACTGAACTTTTCCTTTTAGTCAGCACTAGGGTTTTAAACCCTAGACTGAACTTTTCCATTCAGCCAGCATTATGGTTTTAAACCCTAAACTGAGCTTTTCCATGTAATCAGCATTAGGGTTTTAAACCCTAAACTGAATTTTCCTTTTAGTCAGCATTAGGGTTTTAAACCCTAAACTGAATTTTCCTTTTAGTCAGCATTAGGGTTTTAAACCCTAAACAAAACTTTTTCCATTCAGCCAGCATTAGGGTTTTAAACCCTAAACTGAGCTTTTCCATGCAATCAGCATTAGGGTTTTAAACCCTAAACTGAGCTTTTCCATGTAATCAGCATTAGGGTTTTAAACCCTAAACTGAATTTTCCTTTTAGTCAGCATTTGCGTTTTAAACCCTAAACTGAACTTTTTCCATTCAGCCAGCATTAGGGTTTTAAACCCTAAACTGAGCTTTTCCATGCAATCAGCATTAGGGTTTTAAACCCTAAACTGAATTTTCCTTTTAGTCAGCATTAGGGTTTTAAACCCTAAACTGAACTTTTTCCTTTCAGCCAGCATTAGGGTTTTAAACCCTAAACTGAGCTTTTCCATGCTATCAACATTAGGGTTTTAAACCCTAAACTGAACTTTTCCTTTTAGTCAGCATTAGGGTTTTAAAACCCTAAACTGAACTTTTCCATGTAATCAGCATTAGGGTTTTAAACCCTAAACTGAATTTTTCTTTTAGTCAGCATTAGGGTTTTAAACCCTAAACTGAACTTTTTCCATTCAGCCAACATTAGGGTTTTAAACCCTAAACTGAGCTTTTCCATACAATCAGCATTAGGGTTTTAAACCCTAAACTGAGCTTTTCCATGTAATCAGCATTAGGGTTTTAAACCCTAAACTGAATTTTCCTTTATATCAGCATTAGGGTTTTAAACCCTAAACTGAACTTTTTCCATTCAGCCAGCATTAGGGTTTTAAACCCTAAACTGAGCTTTTCCATGCAATCAGCATTATGGTTTTAAACCCTAAACTGAATTTTCCTACTAGTCAGCATTAGGGTTTTAAACCTTAAACTGAACTTTTCCTTTTAGTCAGCATTAGGGTTTTAAACCCTTAACTGAACTTTTCCACTCAGCCAGCATTAGTGTTTTAAACCCTAAACTGAGCTTTTCCATGCAATCAGCATTAGGGTTTTAAACCCTAAACTGAATTTTCCTTTTAGTCAGCATTAGGGTTTTAAACCTTAAACTGAACTTTTCATTTTAGTCAGCATTAGGGTTTTAAACCTTAAACTGAACTTTTCCTTTTAGTCAGCATTAAGGTTTTAAACCCTAAACTGAACTTTTCCATTCAGCCAGCATTATGGTTTTAAACCCTAAACTGAGCTTTTCCATGTAATCAGCATTAGGGTTTTAAACCCTAAACTGAATTTTCCTTTTAGTCAGCATTAGGGTTTTAAACCCTAAACTGAATTTTCCTTTTAGTCAGCATTAGGGTTTTAAACCCTAAACAAAACTTTTTCCATTCAGCCAGCATTAGGGTTTTAAACCCTAAACTGAGCTTTTCCATGCAATCAGCATTAGGGTTTTAAACCCTAAACTGAGCTTTTCCATGTAATCAGCATTAGGGTTTTAAACCCTAAACTGAATTTTCCTTTTAGTCAGCATTTGGGTTTTAAACCCTAAACTGAACTTTTTCCATTCAGCCAGCATTAGGGTTTTAAACCCTAAACTGAGCTTTTCCATGCAATCTGCATTAGGGTTTTAAACCCTAAACTGAATTTTCCTTTTAGTCAGCATTAGGGTTTTAAACCTTAAACTGAACTTTTCCTTTTAGTCAGCATTAGGGTTTTAAACCCTAAACTGAACTTTTCCATTCAGCCAGCATTAGGGTTTTAAACCCTAAACTGAGCTTTTCCATGCAATCAGCATTAGGGTTTTAAACCCTAAACTGAATTTTCCTTTTAGTCAGCATTAGGGTTTTAAACCTTAAACTGAACTTTTCCTTTTAGTCAGCATTAGGGTTTTAAACCCTAAACTGAACTTTTCCATTCAGCCAGCATTAGGGTTTTAAACCCTAAACTAAGCTTTTCCATGTAATCAACATTAGGGTTTTAAACCTTAAACTGAACTTTTCCTTTTAGTCAGCATTAGGGTTTTAAACCTTAAACTGAACTTTTCCTTTTAGTCAGCATTAGGGTTTTAAACCCTAAACTGAACTTTTCCATTCAGCCAGCATTAGGGTTTTAAACCCTAAACTGAGCTTTTCCATGTAATCAGCATTAGGGTTTTAAACCCTAAACTAAATTTTCCTTTTAGTCAGCATTAGGGTTTTAAACCTTAAACTGAACTTTTCCTTTTAGTCAGCATTAGGGTTTTAAACCCTAAACTGAACTTTTCCATTCGGCCAGCATTAGGGTTTTAAACCCTAAACTGAGCTTTTCCATGTAATCAGCATTAGGGTTTTAAACCCTAAACTGAATTTTCCTTTTAGTCAGCATTAGGGTTTTAAACCCTAAACTGAACTTTTTCCTTTCAGCCGGCATTAGGGTTTTAAACCCTAAACTGAGCTTTTCCATGCAATCAGCATTAGGGTTTTAAACCCTAAACTGAATTTCCCTTTTAGTCAGCATTAGGGTTTTAAACCCTAAACTGAACTTTTTCCTTTCAGCCAGCATTAGGGTTTTAAACCCTAAACTGAGCTTTTTACATACAATCAACATTAGGGTTTTAAACCCTAAACTGAATTTCCCATTTAGTCAGCATTAGGGTTTTAAACCCTAAACTGAACTTTTTCCTTTCAGCCAGCATTAGGGTTTTAAACCCTAAACTGAGCTTTTCCATACAATCAGCATTAGGGTTTTAAACCCTAAACTGAATTTTCCTTTTAGTCAGCATTAGGGTTTTAAACCCTAAACTGAACTTTTTCCTTTCAGCCAACATTAGGGTTTTAAACCCTAAACTGAGCTTTTCCATGCAATCAGCATTAGGGTTTTAAACCCTAAACTGAATTTCCCTTTTAGTCAGCATTAGGGTTTTAAACCCTCAACTGAACTTTTTTCATTCAGCCAGCACTAGGGTTTTAAACCCTAAACTGAGCTTTTCCATGCAATCAGAATTAGGGTTTTAAACCCTAAACTGAACTTTCCTTTTAGTCAGCATTAGGGTTTTAAACCCTAAACTGAACTTTTTCCTTTCAGCCAGCATTAGGGTTTTAAACCCTAAACTGAGCTTTTCCATGCTATCAGCATTAGGGTTTTAAACCCTAAACTGAATTTTCCTTTTAGTCAGCATTAGGGTTTTAAACCCTAAACTGAACTTTTTCATTCAGCCAGCACTAGGGTTTTAAACCCTAAACTGAGCTTTTCCATGCAATCAGCATTAGGGTTTTAAACCCTAAACTAAACTTTCCTTTTAGTAGCATTAGGGTTTTAAACCCTAAACTGAACTTTTTCCTTTCAGCCAGCATTAGGGTTTTAAACCCTAAACTGAGCTTTTCCATGCAATCAGCATTAGAGTTTTAAACCCTAAACTGAACTTTCCTTTTAGTCAGCATTAGGGTTTTAAACCCTAAACTGAACTATTTCCTTTCAGCCAGCATTAGGGTTTTAAACCCTAAACTGAGCTTTTCCATGCTATCAGCATTAGGGTTTTAAACCCTAAACTGAATTTTCCTTTTAGTTAGCATTAGGGTTTTAAACCCTAAACTGAACTTTTTTCATTCAGCCAGCACTAGGGTTTTAAACCTTAAACTGAGCTTTTCCGTGCAATCAGCATTAGGGTTTTAAACCCTAAACTGAACTTTCCTTTTAGTTAGCATTAGGGTTTTAAACCCTAAACTGAACTTTTTCCTTTCAGCCAGCATTAGGGTTTTAAACCCTAAACTGAGCTTTTCCATGCAATCAGCATTAGGGTTTTAAACCCTAAACTGAATTTTCCTTTTAGTCAGCATTAGGGTTTTAAACCCTAAACTGAACTTTTTTCATTCAGCCAGCACTAGGGTTTTAAACCCTAAACTGAGCTTTTCCATGCAATCAGCATTAAGGTTTTAATCCCTAAACTGAATTTTCCTTTTAGTCAGCATTAGGGTTTTAAACCCTAAACTGAACTTTTTTCATTCAGCCAGCACTAGGGTTTTAAACTCTAAACTGATCTTTTCCATGCAATCAGCATTAGGGTTTTAAACCCTAAACTGAACTTTCCTTTTAGTCAGCATTAGGGTTTTAAACCCTAAAATGAACCTTTTCCTTTCAGCCAGCATTAGGGTTTTAAACCCTAAACTGAGCTTTTCCATGCAATCAGCATTAGGGTTTTAAACCCTAAACTGAATTTTCCTTTTAGTCAGCATTAGGGTTTTAAACCCTAAACTGAACTTTTTTCATTCAGCCAGCACTAGGGTTTTAAACCCTAAACTGAGCTTTTCCATGCAATCAGCATTAGGGTTTTAAACCCTAAACTGAACTTTCCTTTAAGTCAGCATTAGGGTTTTAAACCCTAAACTGAACTTTTTCCTTTCAGCCAGCATTAGGGTTTTAAACCCCTAAACTAAGCTTTTCCATGCAATCAGCATTAGGGTTTTAAACCCTAAACTGAATTTTCCTTTTAGTCAGCATTACGGTTTTAAACCCTAAACTGAACTTTTTTCATTCAGCCAGCACTAGGGTTTTAAACCCTAAACTGAGCTTTTCCATGCAATCAGCATTAGGGTTTTAAACCCTAAACTGAGCTTTTCCATGTAATCAGCATTAGGGTTTTAAACCCTAAACTGAATTTTCCTTTATATCAGCATTAGGGTTTTAAACCCTAAACTGAACTTTTTCCATTCAGCCAGCATTAGGGTTTTAAACCCTAAATTGAGCTTTTCCATGCAATCAGCATTAGGGTTTTAAACCTTAAACTGAATTTTCCTATTAGTCAGCATTAGGGTTTTAAACCTTAAACTGAACTTTTCCTTTTAGTCAGCATTAGGGTTTTAAACCCTAAACTGAACTTTTCCACTCAGCCAACATTAGTGTTTTAAACCCTAAACTGAGCTTTTCCATGCAATCAGCATTAGGGTTTTAAACCCTAAACTGAATTTTCCTTTTAGTCAACATTAGGGTTTTAAACCTTAAACTGAACTTTTCATTTTAGTCAGCATTAGGGTTTTAAACCCTAAACTGAACTTTTCCATTCAGCCAACATTATGGTTTTAAACCCTAAACTGAGCTTTTCCATGTAATCAGCATTAGGGTTTTAAACCCTAAACTGAATTTTCCTTTTAGTCAGCATTAGGGTTTTAAACCCTAAACTGAATTTTCCTTTTAGTCAGCATTAGGGTTTTAAACCCTAAACAAAACTTTTTCCATTCAGCCAGCATTAGGGTTTTAAACCCTAAACTGAGCTTTTCCATGCAATCAGCATTAGGGTTTTAAACCCTAAACTGAGCTTTTCCATGTAATCAACATTAGGGTTTTAAACCCTAAACTGAATTTTCCTTTTAGTCAGCATTAGGGTTTTAAACCCTAAACTGAACTTTTTCCATTCAGCCAACATTAGGGTTTTAAACCCTAAACTGAGCTTTTCCATGCAATCAGCATTAGGGTTTTAAACCCTAAACTGAATTTTCCTTTTAGTCAGCATTAGGGTTTTAAACCTTAAACTGAACTTTTCCTTTTAGTCAGCATTAGGGTTTTAAACCCTAAACTGAACTTTTCCATTCAGCCAGCATTAGGGTTTTAAACCCTAAACTGAGCTTTTCCATGCAATCAGCATTAGGGTTTTAAACCCTAAACTGAATTTTCCTTTTAGTCAGCATTAGGGTTTTAAACCTTAAACTGAACTTTTCCTTTTAGTCAACATTAGGGTTTTAAACCTTAAACTGAACTTTTCCTTTTAGCCAGCATTAGGGTTTTAAACCCTAAACTGAGCTTTTCCATGTAATCAACATTAGGGTTTTAAACCTTAAACTGAACTTTTCCTTTTAGTCAGCATTAGGGTTTTAAACCTTAAACTGAACTTTTCCTTTTAGTCAGCATTAGGGTTTTAAACCCTAAACTGAACTTTTCCATTCAGTCAGCATTAGGGTTTTAAACCCTAAACTGAGCTTTTCCATGTAATCAGCATTAGGGTTTTAAACCCTAAACTGAATTTTCCTTTTAGTCAGCATTAGGGTTTTAAACCTTAAACTGAACTTTTCCTTTTAGTCAGCATTAGGGTTTTAAACCCTAAACTGAACTTTTCCATTCGGCCAGCATTAGGGTTTTAAACCCTAAACTGAGCTTTTCCATGTAATCAGCATTAGGGTTTTAAACCCTAAACTGAATTTTCCTTTTAGTCAGCATTAGGGTTTTAAACCCTAAACTGAACTTTTTCCTTTCAGCCAGCATTAGGGTTTTAAACCCTAAACTGAGCTTTTCCATGCAATCAACATTGGGGTTTTAAACCCTAAACTGAATTTCCCTTTTAGTAAGCATTAGGGTTTTAAACCCTAAACTGAACTTTTTCCTTTCAGCCAGCATTAGGGTTTTAAACCCTAAACTGAGCTTTTTCCATACAATCAGCATTAGGGTTTTAAACCCTAAACTAAATTTCCCATTTAGTCAGCATTAGGGTTTTAAACCCTAAACTGAACTTTTTCCTTTCAGCAAGCATTTGGGTTTTAAACCCTAAACCGAGCTTTTCCATACAATCAGCATTAGGGTTTTAAACCCTAAACTGAATTTTCCTTTTAGTCAGCATTAGGGTTTTAAACCCTAAACTGAACTTTTTCCTTTCAGCCAGCATTAGGGTTTTAAAACCTAAACTGAGCTTTTCCATGCAATCAGCATTAGGGTTTTAAACCCTAAACTGAATTTCCCTTTTAGTCAGCATTAGGGTTTTAAACCCTAAACTGAATTTTTTCCATTCAGCCAGCATTAGGGTTTTAAACCCTAAACTGAGCTTTTCCATGCAATCAGCATTAGAGTTTTAAACCCTAAACTGAATTTTCCTTTTAGTCAGCATTAGGGTTTTAAACCCTAGACTGAACTTTTTCCTTTCAGCCAGTATTAGGGTTTTAAACCCTAAACTAAGCTTTTCCATGCTATCAGCATTAGGGTTTTAAACCCTAAACTGAGCTTTTCCATGCTATCAGCATTAGGGTTTTAAACCCTAAACTGAATTTTCCTTTTAGTCAGCATTAGGGTTTTAAACCCTAAACTGAACTTTTTTTATTCAGCCAGCACTAGGGTTTTAAACCCTAAACTGAGCTTTTCCATGCAATCAGCATTAGGGTTCTAAACCCTAAACTGAACTTTCCTTTTAGTCAGTATTAGGGTTTTAAACCCTAAACTGAACTTTTTCCTTTCAGCCAGCATTAGGGTTTTAAACCCTAAACTGAGCTTTTCCATGCTATCAGCATTAGGGTTTCAAACCCTAAACTGAATTTTCCTTTTAGTCAGCATTAGGGTTTTAAACCCTAAACTGAACTTTTTATATTCAGCCAGCACTAGGGTTTTAAACCCTAAACTAAGCTTTTCCATGCAATCAGCATTAGGGTTTTAAACCCTAAACTGAACTTTCCTTTTAGTAGCATTAGGGTTTTAAACCCTAAACTGAACTTTTTCCTTTCAGCCAGCGTTAGGGTTTTAAACCCTAAACTGAGCTTTTCCATGCAATCAGCATTAGGGTTTTAAACCCTAACCTGAACTTTCCTTTTAGTCAGCATTAGGGTTTTAAACCCTAAACTGAACTTTTTCCTTTCAGCCAGCATTAGGGTTTTAAACCCTAAACTGAGCTTTTCCATGCTATCAGAATTAGGGTTTTAAACCCTAAACTGAATTTTCCTTTTAGTCAGCATTAGGGTTTTAAACCCTAAACTGAACTTTTTCCTTTCAGCCAGCATTAGGGTTTTAAACCCTAAACTGAGCTTTTCCATGCTATCAGCATTAGGGTTTCAAACCCTAAACTGAATTTTCTTTTTAGTCAGCACTAGGGTTTTAAACCCTAAACTGAACTTTTTCCTTTCAGCCAGCATTAGGGTTTTAAACCCTAAATTGAGCTTTTCCATGCAATCAGCATTAGGGTTTTAAACCCTAAACTGAACTTTCCTTTTAGTCAGCATTAGGGTTTTAAACCCTAAACTGAACTTTTTCCTTTCAGCCAGCATTAGGGTTTTAAACCCCTAAACTAAGCTTTTCCATGCAATCAGCATTAGGGTTTTAAACCCTAAACTGAATTTTCCTTTTAGTCAGCATTACGGTTTTAAACCCTAAACTGAACCTTTTTCATTCAGCCAGCACTAGGGTTTTAAACCCTAAACTGAGCTTTTCCATGCAATCAGCATTAGGGTTTTAAACCCTAAACTGAGCTTTTCCATGTAATCAGCATTAGGGTTTTAAACCCTAAACTGAATTTTCCTGTATATCAGCATTAGGGTTTTAAACCCTAAACTGAACTTTTTCCATTCAGCCAGCATTAGGGTTTTAAACCCTAAACTGAGCTTTTCCATGCAATCAGTATTAGGGTTTTAAACCCTAAACTGAATTTTCCTATTAGTCAGCATTAGGGTTTTAAACCTTAAACTGAACTTTTCCTTTTAGTCAGCATTAGGGTTTTAAACCCTAAACTGAACTTTTCCACTCAGCCAGCATTAGTGTTTTAAACCCTAAACTGAGCTTTTCCATGCAATCAGCATTAGGGTTTTAAACCCTAAACTGAATTTTCCTTTTAGTCAACATTAGGGTTTTAAACCTTAAACTGAACTTTTCATTTTAGTCAGCATTAGGGTTTTAAACCCTAAACTGAACTTTTCCATTCAACCAACATTATGGTTTTAAACCCTAAACTGAGCTTTTCCATGTAATCAGCATTAGGGTTTTAAACCCTAAACTGAATTTTCCTTTTAGTCAGCATTAGGGTTTTAAACCCTAAACAAAACTTTTTCCATTCAGCCAGCATTAGGGTTTTAAACCCTAAACTGAGCTTTTCCATGCAATCAGCATTAGGGTTTTAAACCCTAAACTGAGCTTTTCCATGTAATCAGCATTAGGGTTTTAAACCCTAAACTGAATTTTCCTTTTAGTCAGCATTAGGGTTTTAAACCCTAAACTGAACTTTTTTCATTCAGCCAGCACTAGGGTTTTAAACTCTAAACTGATCTTTTCCATGCAATCAGCATTAGGGTTTTAAACCCTAAACTGAACTTTCCTTTTAGTCAGCATTAGGGTTTTAAACCCTAAAATGAACCTTTTCCTTTCAGCCAGCATTAGGGTTTTAAACCCTAAACTGAGCTTTTCCATGCAATCAGCATTAGGGTTTTAAACCCTAAACTGAATTTTCCTTTTAGTCAGCATTAGGGTTTTAAACCCTAAACTGAACTTTTTTCATTCAGCCAGCACTAGGGTTTTAAACCCTAAACTGAGCTTTTCCATGCAATCAGCATTAGGGTTTTAAACCCTAAACTGAACTTTCCTTTAAGTCAGCATTAGGGTTTTAAACCCTAAACTGAACTTTTTCCTTTCAGCCAGCATTAGGGTTTTAAACCCCTAAACTAAGCTTTTCCATGCAATCAGCATTAGGGTTTTAAACCCTAAACTGAATTTTCCTTTTAGTCAGCATTACGGTTTTAAACCCTAAACTGAACTTTTTTCATTCAGCCAGCACTAGGGTTTTAAACCCTAAACTGAGCTTTTCCATGCAATCAGCATTAGGGTTTTAAACCCTAAACTGAGCTTTTCCATGTAATCAGCATTAGGGTTTTAAACCCTAAACTGAATTTTCCTTTATATCAGCATTAGGGTTTTAAACCCTAAACTGAACTTTTTCCATTCAGCCAGCATTAGGGTTTTAAACCCTAAACTGAGCTTTTCCATGCAATCAGCATTAGGGTTTTAAACCTTAAACTGAATTTTCCTATTAGTCAGCATTAGGGTTTTAAACCTTAAACTGAACTTTTCCTTTTAGTCAGCATTAGGGTTTTAAACCCTAAACTGAACTTTTCCATTCAGCCAGCATTAGGGTTTTAAACCCTAAACTGAGCTTTTCCATGCAATCAGCATTAGGGTTTTAAACCTTAAACTGAATTTTCCTATTAGTCAGCATTAGGGTTTTAAACCTTAAACTGAACTTTTCCTTTTAGTCAGCATTAGGGTTTTAAACCCTAAACAAAACTTTTTCCATTCAGCCAGCATTAGGGTTTTAAACCCTAAACTGAGCTTTTCCATGCAATCAGCATTAGGGTTTTAAACCCTAAACTGAGCTTTTCCATGTAATCAACATTAGGGTTTTAAACCCTAAACTGAATTTTCCTTTTAGTCAGCATTAGGGTTTTAAACCCTAAACTGAACTTTTTCCATTCAGCCAACATTAGGGTTTTAAACCCTAAACTGAGCTTTTCCATGCAATCAGCATTAGGGTTTTAAACCCTAAACTGAATTTTCCTTTTAGTCAGCATTAGGGTTTTAAACCTTAAACTGAACTTTTCCTTTTAGTCAGCATTAGGGTTTTAAACCCTAAACTGAACTTTTCCATTCAGCCAGCATTAGGGTTTTAAACCCTAAACTGAGCTTTTCCATGCAATCAGCATTAGGGTTTTAAACCCTAAACTGAATTTTCCTTTTAGTCAGCATTAGGGTTTTAAACCTTAAACTGAACTTTTCCTTTTAGTCAACATTAGGGTTTTAAACCTTAAACTGAACTTTTCCTTTTAGCCAGCATTAGGGTTTTAAACCCTAAACTGAGCTTTTCCATGTAATCAACATTAGGGTTTTAAACCTTAAACTGAACTTTTCCTTTTAGTCAGCATTAGGGTTTTAAACCTTAAACTGAACTTTTCCTTTTAGTCAGCATTAGGGTTTTAAACCCTAAACTGAACTTTTCCATTCAGTCAGCATTAGGGTTTTAAACCCTAAACTGAGCTTTTCCATGTAATCAGCATTAGGGTTTTAAACCCTAAACTGAATTTTCCTTTTAGTCAGCATTAGGGTTTTAAACCTTAAACTGAACTTTTCCTTTTAGTCAGCATTAGGGTTTTAAACCCTAAACTGAACTTTTCCATTCGGCCAGCATTAGGGTTTTAAACCCTAAACTGAGCTTTTCCATGTAATCAGCATTAGGGTTTTAAACCCTAAACTGAATTTTCCTTTTAGTCAGCATTAGGGTTTTAAACCCTAAACTGAACTTTTTCCTTTCAGCCAGCATTAGGGTTTTAAACCCTAAACTGAGCTTTTCCATGCAATCAACATTGGGGTTTTAAACCCTAAACTGAATTTCCCTTTTAGTCAGCATTAGGGTTTTAAACCCTAAACTGAACTTTTTCCTTTCAGCCAGCATTAGGGTTTTAAACCCTAAACTGAGCTTTTTCCATACAATCAGCATTAGGGTTTTAAACCCTAAACTAAATTTCCCATTTAGTCAGCATTAGGGTTTTAAACCCTAAACTGAACTTTTTCCTTTCAGCCAGCATTTGGGTTTTAAACCCTAAACCGAGCTTTTCCATACAATCAGCATTAGGGTTTTAAACCCTAAACTGAATTTTCCTTTTAGTCAGCATTAGGGTTTTAAACCCTAAACTGAACTTTTTCCTTTCAGCCAGCATTAGGGTTTTAAAACCTAAACTGAGCTTTTCCATGCAATCAGCATTAGGGTTTTAAACCCTAAACTGAATTTCCCTTTTAGTCAGCATTAGGGTTTTAAACCCTAAACTGAATTTTTTCCATTCAGCCAGCATTAGGGTTTTAAACCCTAAACTGAGCTTTTCCATGCAATCAGCATTAGAGTTTTAAACCCTAAACTGAATTTTCCTTTTAGTCAGCATTAGGGTTTTAAACCCTAGACTGAACTTTTTCCTTTCAGCCAGTATTAGGGTTTTAAACCCTAAACTAAGCTTTTCCATGCTATCAGCATTAGGGTTTTAAACCCTAAACTGAGCTTTTCCATGCTATCAGCATTAGGGTTTTAAACCCTAAACTGAATTTTCCTTTTAGTCAGCATTAGGGTTTTAAACCCTAAACTGAACTTTTTTTATTCAGCCAGCACTAGGGTTTTAAACCCTAAACTGAGCTTTTCCATGCAATCAGCATTAGGGTTCTAAACCCTAAACTGAACTTTCCTTTTAGTCAGTATTAGGGTTTTAAACCCTAAACTGAACTTTTTCCTTTCAGCCAGCATTAGGGTTTTAAACCCTAAACTGAGCTTTTCCATGCTATCAGCATTAGGGTTTCAAACCCTAAACTGAATTTTCCTTTTAGTCAGCATTAGGGTTTTAAACCCTAAACTGAACTTTTTATATTCAGCCAGCACTAGGGTTTTAAACCCTAAACTAAGCTTTTCCATGCAATCAGCATTAGGGTTTTAAACCCTAAACTGAACTTTCCTTTTAGTAGCATTAGGGTTTTAAACCCTAAACTGAACTTTTTCCTTTCAGCCAGCGTTAGGGTTTTAAACCCTAAACTGAGCTTTTCCATGCAATCAGCATTAGGGTTTTAAACCCTAACCTGAACTTTCCTTTTAGTCAGCATTAGGGTTTTAAACCCTAAACTGAACTTTTTCCTTTCAGCCAGCATTAGGGTTTTAAACCCTAAACTGAGCTTTTCCATGCTATCAGAATTAGGGTTTTAAACCCTAAACTGAATTTTCCTTTTAGTCAGCATTAGGGTTTTAAACCCTAAACTGAACTTTTTCCTTTCAGCCAGCATTAGGGTTTTAAACCCTAAACTGAGCTTTTCCATGCTATCAGCATTAGGGTTTCAAACCCTAAACTGAATTTTCTTTTTAGTCAGCACTAGGGTTTTAAACCCTAAACTGAACTTTTTCCTTTCAGCCAGCATTAGGGTTTTAAACCCTAAATTGAGCTTTTCCATGCAATCAGCATTAGGGTTTTAAACCCTAAACTGAACTTTCCTTTTAGTCAGCATTAGGGTTTTAAACCCTAAACTGAACTTTTTCCTTTCAGCCAGCATTAGGGTTTTAAACCCTAAACTAAGCTTTTCCATGCAATCAGCATTAGGGTTTTAAACCCTAAACTGAATTTTCCTTTTAGTCAGCATTACGGTTTTAAACCCTAAACTGAACTTTTTTCATTCAGCCAGCACTAGGGTTTTAAACCCTAAACTGAGCTTTTCCATGCAATCAGCATTAGGGTTTTAAACCCTAAACTGAGCTTTTCCATGTAATCAGCATTAGGGTTTTAAACCCTAAACTGAATTTTCCTGTATATCAGCATTAGGGTTTTAAACCCTAAACTGAACTTTTTCCATTCAGCCAGCATTAGGGTTTTAAACCCTAAACTGAGCTTTTCCATGCAATCAGCATTAGGGTTTTAAACCCTAAACTGAATTTTCCTATTAGTCAGCATTAGGGTTTTAAACCTTAAACTGAACTTTTCCTTTTAGTCAGCATTAGGGTTTTAAACCCTAAACTGAACTTTTCCACTCAGCCAGCATTAGTGTTTTAAACCCTAAACTGAGCTTTTCCATGCAATCAGCATTAGGGTTTTAAACCCTAAACTGAATTTTCCTTTTAGTCAACATTAGGGTTTTAAACCTTAAACTGAACTTTTCATTTTAGTCAGCATTAGGGTTTTAAACCCTAAACTGAACTTTTCCATTCAACCAACATTATGGTTTTAAACCCTAAACTGAGCTTTTCCATGTAATCAGCATTAGGGTTTTAAACCCTAAACTGAATTTTCCTTTTAGTCAGCATTAGGGTTTTAAACCCTAAACTGAATTTTCCTTTTAGTCAGCATTAGGGTTTTAAACCCTAAACAAAACTTTTTCCATTCAGCCAGCATTAGGGTTTTAAACCCTAAACTGAGCTTTTCCATGCAATCAGCATTAGGGTTTTAAACCCTAAACTGAGCTTTTCCATGTAATCAGCATTAGGGTTTTAAACCCTAAACTGAATTTTCCTTTTAGTCAGCATTAGGGTTTTAAACCCTAAACTGAACTTTTTCCATTCAGCCAACATTAGGGTTTTAAACCCTAAACTGAGCTTTTCCATGCAATCAGCATTAGGGTTTTAAACCCTAAACTGAATTTTCCTTTTAGTCAGCATTAGGGTTTTAAACCTTAAACTGAACTTTTCCTTTTAGTCAGCATTAGGGTTTTAAACCCTAAACTGAACTTTTCCATTCAGCCAGCATTAGGGTTTTAAACCCTAAACTGAGCTTTTCCATGCAATCAGCATTAGGGTTTTAAACCCTAAACTGAATTTTCCTTTTAGTCAGCATTAGGGTTTTAAACCTTAAACTGAACTTTTCCTTTTAGTCAGCATTAGGGTTTTAAACCTTAAACTGAACTTTTCCTTTTAGTCAGCATTAGGGTTTTAAACCCTAAACTGAACTTTTCCATTCAGCCAGCATTAGGGTTTTAAACCCTAAACTGAGCTTTTCCATGTAATCAACATTAGGGTTTTAAACCTTAAACTGAACTTTTCCTTTTAGTCAGCATTAGGGTTTTAAATCTTAAACTGAACTTTTCCTTTTAGTCAGCATTAGGGTTTTAAACCCTAAACTGAACTTTTCCATTCAGCCAGCATTAGGGTTTTAAACCCTAAACTGAGCTTTTCCATGTAATCAACATTAGG